>NC_045434.1:64148002-64243724 GCF_002776525.5 Piliocolobus tephrosceles
GGACATGGATGCAGCTGGAAACCATCATTCTTAGCAAACTATCACAAGAAGAGAAAACCAAACACCGCATGTTCTCACTCATAGGTGGGAACTGAACAATGAGCTCACTTGGACTCGGGAAGGGGAACATCACACACTGGGGCCTATCATGGGGAGGGGGGAGGGGGGAGGGATTGCATTGGGGAGTTATACCTGATATAAATGATGAATTGATGGGTGCTGACGAGTTGATGGGTGAAGCACACCAACATGGCACATGTATACATATGTAACCTGCACGTTATGCACATGTACCCTAGAACTTAAAGTATAATAAAAATAAAATAAAATAAAATAAAATAAAAGAGAAATACCTAATGTAAATGATGAGTTGATGGGTGCAACAAACCAACATGTCACATGTAAACCTATGTAACAAACCTGCACATTGTGCACATGTACCCCAGAACTTAATGCATAATAAAAATTAAAAAAAAAAACAGCAAAATAAATAAATAAATAAATAAATAAATAAATAAATAAATAAATTGCCTGTGCACATGCATACACATATATAATCTAAAGTTAAATTTTTAAAACCACATATAAAAAGCCATGTGGGAAAAGAATTATTGTGAATGCTTAGTAAAAGAATGCATGCACAGCACATAATACAATGTTGATACACCATAGAGTATTAATAAAGTCCCCAAGATTTGCCCGCTTGGGATAGTCTTAGTAACAAAAGTTAATCTTGTTAATAAAACAGTCAACAAATATATAAATCCTTACTCATCAGTCCCTAGTAAAATTTTCCAAGTGTTGTGGAAGATATAAAGAAATATGAAACATAATCCTTACATTAAAATACTGTTAACAACAGTTATGGCAGTTAATATTTAATTTGTGTTAAATGTACAATAGGTACTGTCCCAAGTTCTTTACATATTATCTCTTTTAATTCTATGAGATAGGCACTATTATCTCCATTTTATCATATAAATGAGGAAACTGAGGCACACTAAAATGAAGTAACTTGTCCAGGTCATAGAGCTCATATAGAGAGGGAGGTAGGATTCCAATCCAAGCAGAAGGCTTGGGAGTCTCAAATTGCTTTATAATCTAATTGAGGGGGAGAAGAAACAGAGCTAAACAACCTTATATAAGGAGCAGTTCAACATAATCCTGGAAGAGATATCACAAACAAACGCAAGCATACTTTAGGGGAAATCGCTGTATTACACTAGGAGCTCAGAAGAGAGTGCAAACCCTTCAGACTGATAGCCAAGGAAACATTTAACTGGACCAGCTGGGTGGGGAGGGCATTCCTTGTAAGTGAATCAACATGCAGAGGTGGTAACCATAGCATGCCAGGGATCGGCGAGGATAGCACATTTTGTTCAACCAGAAATAAAACCTGTGAGAGCAAAGCAGGGAAGGCCTAATATCAAATTACACAGGGCCTTGAGAGTAGACTAAGAAGCTTGGACTTTATTTTGTGAAAATGGGAAGTGATTGCTGAGCACGTGAAGTTAATCTGGACATTGAACATATAATCAACTGACAGGAAGAGAACAAGTAATGGCTTATTGTGGCAGTCTGGATAAGATTTATCAAAATCTCAAACTAGCCTGGGGTGAGAGTGGAATTGGCTGGATCCTGGATGAGAAGTCCCACAAGGACTTACAGAAACAATTTGCATTTTATCTTTCTACCAAGGAGAAAAGTTTTTCAAACCACAAAGGCTAGATATAATTAAAAGGAAATCAAATTTCAAAAAGTTCAAGTAAGAGTATCTGCTTTGAAAAAATAAGTTTCTAAGTTTCAACAAGTTACAAAACAGCATAATCAAATACTTAACTATTATGATTATGAATCGGCTAGCAGGATTTCCTTTAAAATGAAAGTAAAGCTTTCTAGATGTAACAATAAAGCATGCTACATGTGGAGAAAATATATAAAGAAAAAAAATCAGTAAACTTATTTCGATACCCTTAGTTTTGTTATTTTTTTCAATCTTTTCTATGAATAACTTTGTTTCCATGTTAATACAGTTACAATTGATCATCATAATATATATAGAAGATGTAATTTTCTTCTTGCTTAAATATTTTTAAAAAACCTTTTTTCAGTCTTTTCTTTGAATAACTTTGTTTCCATGTTAATACAAAGTTACAATTGAATTTTCTTCTGGCTTAAACTTTTTTTTTTTTTTTGAGACGGGGTCTCGCTCTATCACCCAGGCTGGACTGCAATGGTGTGATCTTGGCTCACTGCAAACTCCGCCTCCCAGGTTCACGCCATTCTCCTGCCTCAGCCTCCCCAGTAGCTGGGACTACAGGTGCCCGCCACAACACCAGGCTAATTTTTCTGTATTTTTAGTAGAGACAGGGTTTCACCGTATTAGCCAGGACGGTCTCTATCTCCTGACCTCATGATCCGCCCACCTCAGCCTCCCAAAGTGCTGGGATTACAGGCGTGAGCCACCGTTCCCGGCCTTGCTTAAATATTTTAATAAAGCATTTCATATTCCATTACAAATTTATATGTATATACATAACTAATAATTGCATAATATTTAATAATGTGTGTATATGTACTAAAAGGTTTTTAACTATTCCTGTGTAGTTGGATATTTAAGCACATTCTAAATTCTCTGTTTACATAAGCCTAGTATCTCTTTGCTCAAAATCAATTTTCTGTATTGTGGATTACCTCCTCAGGCCAGTTTTCTAGCTAGAAATCCTAAGAAAAACAATGGAGAATGAAAGAAGTAAACAGTTTAAACATAACTTCTATTGAAGAGGGCATAAAATGGTTAAATCGCAAAACCTTAGTGAGTCACCAGAGTGATTATTTTTAACCACACTATGCCTGAAGGACAGCTGATAATGATATACGGGAAGTAACTATAGTGTAGAAAATATCTAAGCAGGCATAACTAGTGTTTAGTAATTAACATCAGAATGACATTATAGTTTTTATTATTATTTTTATTTTTTGAGACAGAGTCTCACTCTGTCACCCAGACTGGAGTGCACTGGCGCAATCTTGACTCACTGAAACCTCTGCCTCCCAGGTTAAAGCAATTTTCCTGCCTCAGCCACCTGAGTAGCTGGGACTACAGGCGCCCACCACCATGCCCAGCTAATTTTTGTCTTTTTAGTAGAGACGGGGTTTCACCATATTGGCCAGGCTGGTCTCAAACTCCTGACCTTGTAATCTGCCCACCTTGGCCTCCCAAAGTGCTGGGATTACAGGCATGAGCCACTGCGCCCGGCCATAGAATGACATTATAGTTACATCTACACTTAAATGCATTTTATATTGCATTTAAATTTATTTACATGTATTTTACTAGTAAAATAGACTCAACTGGTAAAATTCTGAAGCATGGGTATAATTATTCTCTTAATGCATCTTATTCTTTTAAATTTCTGAATTAATGGAATCTGTAGAATTATTACAAAGATATATCTGAGCCAGTTATATTACTGAAATTACCTTTGCAAAAATTGTAACAGTGAGAAAAATGTGACATAGGAAAATTATGACAGTGAAGGAAATCTGACCTAACCAACTCCATCTTGGTTCTAACCTCCAAGTTGTCCTTGTTCATTCCCGGGTACAGGCTGAACTAACTTGGAGAGGAATTTAGCTTATGGTTTAACTTCGAAACAAAGATGATAACAGCCTTCCCCAAAACAAAACCCCTTGTTTGGGGGCCAGATTGCCTTTGTAAAATTAACAAAATCAGCCACAAGTTTAGGAATTACGGAGTCATGTAACCAGAGATCACAAGATTCCTAACCTCCTCAATTGCTCTGACAGATAACATTACTATTGTAAAGCCTAAGATTGGTGTTCGAAGCATTTTTCAGACCCTGTATTCTGATAGACCACCTGGTGCCACCCAGACTGGTAAATTGGCTCATCTGGTTTTGTGGCCCCCACCCAGGAACTGACTTAATGCAAGAGGACAGCTTGGACTCCCTGTGATTCCATCCCTGACCCAACTTATCACCATTCCCCATTCCCTAGCCCCCTGCCCGCCAAACTGTCTTTTAAAAACCCTAGCCTCTGAACTTTTGGGGAGGCTGATTTGACTAACAATAAAACTCCAGTCTCCCATTTAGACAACTCTGCATGTATTAAACTTTGTCTACTGTAATTCCCATCTGGATAAATCAGCTCCATCTGGACAGTGGGCAAGAAGAATCTGTTGGGCAGTTACATTACCCACTGACAAAGTAAAAATCTGGTGCTTGGAGTGAGCAGACCAAATATACAACACCCTTAAAAATATGGTGCTTGCAGGGATCTGCTTTTTAGAGTGGATCTGAGGATTAAGTGAGATATTAGTGGAAAACACCCCAGAGATGATAAGTCCTACATTCATCTAAATTGTTGCTGTCATTATTTCTGTCTGCCATATTATCCTGGCACAAGATTTAGTGAGGATTCATTGAGCAGGTGAGAGGTGATGTGGAAAACATCCATAAAATTACCTCATTTGCTCTGAGAACCTATCACTAGCTCTTCAGATGGAGCAGTGAGAACAGGCTGGGATCAAACAGTATGGAGAACAGAATCTCCTTGATTCTCCTTTCATGGGAAACTGTATCAAAGTTCCTGTGGATGGCTTAGTAATTGGCGAGCATTCTGATTCAACACTGTGTCTCTCAGAATAGAGTAAACAACCAAAGTTATACTATCCACAAAAAATGGTTAATGCAATATGCTTATAATTGTTTTGTGATTTTGCCAATTTTCTCATATATATAACAACTCAGTGTTTTGCAAGTCAGCAAAGCCCATCAATGTTGTTCTTTATGGGCTCAAATTATTTCACATCCATAGTTAACACTATTTCAAACTGACTGACAAAATTAGGGGGCAAAACGAGAAAAGGTGTATTTGGTTGTGCTATTCTTGGCACATAACCCAGTTGATTCACTGTTGCCAAAGCCCACCAACTCCACATCTGAAACCTTTGATTCTACTTTATGATTTTTAATCAACTTCATTGAGGTTTAATTTACATAAAACAAATGGAAACATTCAAATTATCCAGTTTCATGAGTCTTCACAAATGTATACACCATGTAACCACTACACCAATAAATACATACAACATTTTCCCCCAAATGTTCCCTTTTGCCATTTTGCAGTAAATTCTCCTACCCTCTTGCACTCCCCATTCCAGACAGTCATTACTTTGATTTCTATCATCATAAGTTGATTTTGCTTGTTCTGGAACTTCATATAAATGATATCATATAATATCCACTCTATGTGCCTAGTTTCCTCTGCTCAGCAAGTTTTTGAAATTCATCCCTATTGTGTGTATCATTAATTTGTTCCTTTTTAATGTGAAGTAGTTTTCATTGTATGGAAGTGCCACAATTTATTTAACCATTCAGCTATTTATGAATTGTTTCCAGCTTGTAGCTGTTGAAATAAAGCTGCTATAAACATTTATGTACAAATCTTTGTAGACATTTTTATTTTCCCTGGGTCCATACTTGGAAATATAAGGTCATACGGTAAGTGTCTGTTATGTAAGAAGTTACTGAAGTATTTTCCAAATTGGTTCTTTTCCATGCAAACCCTGACATAATTATTATAGACCTTTGGGCTGAATGGACTAAGTGACATCAAAATGAGGCCACGTGCTTTGGAAACATAAGGGGGAAAGTATGTCACAGAAGTAGTAGAGGAGGTGGTATCAGATGGGGGCATTGAGAAAACAGAAGTGTTTTCAATAAAACCTGCAATTATTGTTTTTCTGAAGTAAATTACCTTCTTCATAGCAGAACATTTGGCTATATGAAAAAGTAAAATTTATTCAAGAGAAATGATTGTCATTTAGGTAAATTGATTTTTGACATCTGAAAGACATCTGAAAGAACAGTGCTAGGAAAATACTCACCGATGAATACTTTAAGATTGATGAACCCTTTAGTCTTCATTATGCACCAACAAATAAAAGGTAACATGTAGAGTGGATGGAACATAATTTTAAATCTCCCCAGACCTGGTTCAAATTTTGCTTGGCTTTGCCATCTGTATTGTTTTATACAATCATTTTCCCCTCTGAACCTGTCCCAACATGTGCAACTGGGAAGTAATAATAGTTTACTCATGGCATTGCTGGATGTTTAACCAAGGTTAAGTCTCAAAGTGAGAGTATCAGTGGAAGGTGGTCCCTTCAATGTGAATTTCTTCTTTCTTCCCTCCTTACCCTTGTGCAATTCTAATACGCTTAAATTGTAAATCTGCTTCTTAACTTGCAAGCTGATAAATCAAGGGAAACAAACTGCAGATGGGACTACAGTAGAGGTAAAGAACCCAATGTTTAAACAATTCTGAATCTTGGTAAATGACCTAATATTTGCTACAGGAAAAATACTACTGGGTGGGGAAAGAATAAGGAAAACAGCTCAATGATCTCCACATTGCTAATATATGAGAATTTTCTATTGCTTTTACAGAATTTTAAAACTGTATGTCATGACATAACTATTTTTCTGGATTTCATGAAAAGTGGCCAAGTCTTATTATAGGAAACATTCATTCATGTCACCCATGATCATTCATTAATGCTAATATTTATTGAGTACTGTGTGCCAAGCAATGGACCAAATGCTTTACATACACTATTTCCTTTATTCCTCACAAAACCCCTATGAGGTAATATCATTACACCTGTTTTATAAGTGAGAAATTTGTTTTTCAGAGCAGTTGGGTGCTGGACCACACTCTCACATGTACACACACTCTCACATGCTCACACACATTCATACATGCACACACATGCTTACACACTCATACATGTACACTCACATGCAAACACACTCTCACATTCTTGCACACACACACTAAAATGAACAAACTAGCCACAAGATTAAAAATTGTGGCTCAGGAGTCATGCAGCTAAAGGCCACAAGATTCCTAACCTTCCCAATTGCTCCTATAAATAATGTTACTATTGCAAAACCTAAGATTTGTGTTTGAAGTTCACACATGAACACATAGTCTCATATGTGTATGCACACACACATTTCCTTGTTCCTGCCACTACCTCCAAAGTGGAGGTAGCAAAAATTCACTGTTGTCTCAGAAAGTTAGGTCTTGGCAAATAAATATTTGCTCACATAAGTCAAGCATTGCATTTCCCCCTGGCTGCTGAGCCTGTTCTCACACACACAGGGAAGTCAGCTGTAGGGCAGGATGCCATTACATAGGTGAACATGTCACATGGAATTAGACCACGTTTTCCTAGGTCCTGCTGAACCTGCACCTAGTGAAAAGGAAAACTACTGTGTCTGCTGCAATACACTGATACCTTGATTAGTGAATTCCTGGAGAAAAGAACTCATGTATAAGAAACAGGAGAGTCCACTCATTTGTTTTCATTTATTAAAAAATACCCTTATTCTGTGAAGCAGAATTACCTGTATTTGCAGCTGCATGACAAAAATGCCTCAATATAAAGTTCCCTCCAACCCCACCCTGCCCCAGCCCATTGGCTATTTTAAGATAAATTGGGAATATATTTAGGCTGAGTTAGAATGTAAATATGAAATAGACTGGTTCCTTAGATGTGAGGCACAGAAAGGCACATTACATACTTTGGTAGCACAGAGGAAGGTACCAGGCATGATGTCATGGCAAGGGAGATTTCCTGGAAGAATGATGCCTGGCCAGTCTAACAGAGGCGTTAAGATCCTAAGCACTAGTTCTACCGCCAACAAGCCATGTGGTTTGGGGCTAGTTTCTTAACTTCCCTAAACACCAGCTGGTTCACTTGCAATGAGGGTGATAATATTAGCTCACAGTTTTGTGTCCCTTGGCTTTCAGGAAATTGCACGATTCTCTTTCCTTTCTACTACATTCTCCTTTCCCTTTCTCTGTCATTTGTACCTTCTAACGTGGGGCTCCTCAAGTCTCACACCTTGGGCTTCTCTGTTTGTGTTTCCACATCCTCCCTTGCCTGCAGTCACGTCTCCACCCACTCCACCTCCATCTTGCCTCCATTTCAATCACATGCTGGACGCTGGACGTTTCCAAGTAGACACTCTGCCAAGGCATTTAAATTTCAACAAGTGTAAAGCTGAATTTGTTGTTCTTTCCTAAATTACCTCCTGGCTCTGGAATGGATAGTTCTTTTAAATAGGGCTGCTAATCTCACAAACTCCAAACTTCCGAGTCATCTGTAACATCTTTTTCCCCACTGCTCCTTATTGAGTCAGTTGCCAAATTCTGTGGGTTATTACTTTTTTTTTTTTTTTTTTTTTTTTTTATTTCAAAGGACTTTATTACAAAACCTTGATGATCAATATGTTTAGCACATCAGAATGGTTCAGCTTTCAAAAAGCTAATTTGATTTATATGCTTTATAATATAGAACACCCCCAGTAAGTCAGAGCAGGAATGGAAATTCAACAGTCTATAATTGTGTCAGGAGTTTTATAGAGCAACAGGACTGGGACTCCTTAATATAGATGTATTATTTTAAAACTAAAAGACATTTTTGTTCTCTAATCCTAAACACATGAACTGTTGTAGTTAGCTAAACTGCATCTTACCTTACACAGTCATTCTCATTCCAGCATCTTAGATGCAAATTCCAAATTACCCAGGTGCTTCCTCCTTACAGCTGTCAACAGTTCTTTAATGCTTCTGAATGGTGTAAAAGGCACAGGCCTTGCCTTTAAGGCTCCCTCAAATCTCTTTCCAGCCTCTCTCACCCTCTTCTTCCATGGCCTCAATTAAGTTCTCCATACTCTCCGTAAACTAAACTCCTTACTACTCTTGGAATCAACAGGCCTTTTCCTGACCCCAAACATTTGTTCATATCTCTTTTCCTATTTTTGCCCTATTGCATTGACACTTGTCATATTTAGTTGAATCACTGGGCCTTTAGCCTCCCCACCCCAATCTCCACACTCCCTTCTCTCCTTTCTGAAGCCCCATACCACTTTGGTTGTGATATTTGTAAAGCATTTATCATGGAAAACCTCCCTACTAGATTATAGATTCTAAAACACAAGTATTGACACTTAGTAGGCTTCTGTGTGCTAGGGAAGTTTATTAAACAGTCTTTGATTTAGTCATTGTATGGTTCCTGGGACAAGAGTAAGAGCCATGGTCCCTTGCTCTGTCAAAATCATAAACCTATTTTCTTTGTATTTTGGCCTAATTATATAAGCTTGTTTTGGATTGGAAGCTCTATAGAGACTATTTTAGTGCCAAACGCCTTTTAATCAATGCGGAAATAAGCCCTTGAGACGTGCAGTGACTCAGCCGAGGACACATAGCTAGTTTCTGGTAGATAAGTATGAAGCCTCGGAACTACTGCTCCTATCATGAGCCCCTGGGTTCCCAAATCACCTCCCCAAGAACCTAATTCATTGTCCTCTGCACACAAGAAACTTTTGCTGATTCCAGTAAAAAGAATGCAGTATGGTAGGACAGACGTATAGGTTTTGAAATCAAACTAGGTTTAGATTCTGACCTAGTCGCTAGTTAGTGCATGGACTTTGGTAAACAGCCTCTCAGCCTGTTTCCTTGTCTGCAAAATATGGATAGTTATCTTCACTTCATGAAGTTGTGCTGATGAAATGGTATAATGTGTATAAAGCAACTGGAACACAACAAATGAGGCCATTTATTTAAAATAATCTTTAGTAAGTTATAAATTCACATATTTGCTTTTTCTGAGGAATGCTTAGATTTTATCATAGATCTCTTTTCTAAGTTGAGTAAATACATAGTGGATTTCTTTGTTTCCTTCCCCTCAGAATGTTGACATTTGGGTGGTTGTAACTATTACTTAAGACTCCATCCAGTAATTGTTCATAAAATTTCTTTTTTTTTTTTTTGAGATGGAGTTTTGCTCTCGTTCCCCAGGCTGGAGTGCAATGGTGCAATCTTGACTCATTGCAACCTCCGCCCCCCAGGTTCAAGTAATTCTCCTGCCTCAGCCTCCTGAGCAGCTGGGATTACAGGCGCATGCTACCATGCCCAGCCAATTTTTGTATTTTTAGTAGAGACGGGGTTTCACCATGTTGGCCAGGCTAGTCTCGAACTCCTGAGGTGATCCTCCGCCTTGGCCTTCCAAAGTGCTGAGATTACAGGCGTGAGCCACCACGCCCGGCCAAAATTTCCTTTTAAAAATAGTTATTGCCAATAACTAAGTATTCTGGAAGGTGAATGCTTAGGACATTTAGTGTCACTAAGTTGTGTGATAGATAATATTTTTGACACTTTGCAGAGCTCATTGTTTTCTCTGCATATAAAGCTATGACATTCACATAATAAACACGTAGAGAGCTTTAATAGACTTCAATGTTAAGTCTTCTGGCAGCTGCATAACTGGTCTTGCTTGCACCTGTCTTTTTCACAATGCTACCTTGCCTTTCACACCAATTCTGTGAGCCCAAGCAGGAATGAAGATTACCTATGTATAATGGCACAACAGAAGGGAGTGGTGGTTAAGGTTACTGGAGGTTATTAGGGCGAATAAATGAAGACCTGGTGCCACTTCTAAACACTGCCAGGCCCTGACATACCTTGTGTTTTTATATCCAATATGGGAGTAAAAGTAAGGTATTTTAACATCAAATATGAGGATAACACTAGATGGTTTTAAAAGCCCCCCACCCTAACTTCTAAACTCCACAATGTTTGAGTATTGTTAGGTTTCAGTGAAATCCTACAGTAGTCCCTTGCTTGGAATCACTGTAGGATTGGTTCCAGCAATGGGCAACACAGGGTTTGGTTCTATACAGTAAGTATGGGTCAAAGAAAATGCTATGATTGAAAATTGTTTTCCTCCTTATAAAGCTCATACCAACCAGTAAAGAGCTATCAGAAAACCTTCAGGAAAGAATATCAAGATAGGATATAACATATACCCCCACAACTGGTCCATGGACCAAAGTATAATTCCAAGTAGGGAATTTCACTTAACCAGGCAAGACATTTAAGGGAAAAGGAATCTAGGCTAGGACTCTGCTAGCCAGACCCAGACAAATTATTAAAGGGAAGCATGTTCTTGAGGCTATTCTCTATGAAGAAGGGCAATCCACCTTGCCATCTATATCCTTTCTGTTTTTGACAGGGGTGGTCCTAGGCTGGATAGATCTTTACTCTGACCAGTACCATATAGGTCTGTGGTTCTCAAACCTGGTTGCACAGTGTGGCACTTTTAAGTAATCCTGATACCCAGTGCCATCCCCAAAGGTGCTGATTTAATTTGTCTAAGGTGTAGTTTGGGCCTCTGGATTGGAACCAACCCATATGCCCATCAATGATAAACTGGAAGAAAATGTGGCACATATACACCATAGAATACTATGCAGCCATAAAAAAGGATGAGTTCATGTCGTATGCAGGGACATGGATGAAGCTGGAAACCATCAATCTCAGCAAACTAACACAGGAACAGAAAACCAAACACTGCATGTTCTCACTCATAAGTGGGAGTTGAACAATGAGAATACACGGACACAGGGAGGGGAGCATCACATACAGAGGCCTGCTGGGGGGTTGGAATTAGGGGAGGGACAGCATTAGGAGAAATACCTAATGTAGATGATGGGTTAATGGGTGCAGCAAACCACCATGGCACGTGTATACCTATGTAACAAACCTGCATGTTCTGCACATGTATCCCAGAACTTAAAGTACATATATTTATATATGTATAAATATATATGAATATATATAAATATATGAAAATATATGTGTGTGTGTGTGTGTGTGTGTGTGTAAGCTCCCCACATGATTCTAATGTGTGGCCAGTCTTGCAAACCTCAGGCTATTTATTCTTAAAGGTTTGTAACAAGCCTTCCTCTTAAAATCCACCCCACCACCATTCGGTTTTTTGGGGTTGGTTTGTTTTTGTTGTTATCCCACCCCTCCCCCACCTCCCGAGGCAGACACACACACACTGATGAATTTCTCTCTACAGTCAGACTGGAGTAATCCCAAAGTGGTGTCTTTGGTAAATAAGGAGAACCCGGGTGAAGCAAGGGACTCCCACCAGAACAAGGCATGAACAATGTTCACTCCCTACTGTGTTACTCAACCTGTTTCCCTAGCTCTCTGTTGTCACATTAGAGAGTGTTCTGGGAGATAACGGCCTCGCTCCCTAGTTACTTCCCCACCCTCGTGCTGGCCTTTGACAGATCTCGCAGTAGAGGCCCACAACACCGGGAGGGCACCGCGTCTCAATCCCCTAGTCTCAGCCCCCGAACTCCACCGCACGTGGAGCTCGGCTTGGCAGGACTCAAGCGCCGGGATGCTCCGCTTAGACGAACTCACGTTCCGACAGCAAGGTCTGCGATACTTGAGCACCCCTCCCCCTCTCCCGTTTCCACCCCGTTTGTGTTTACGTAGCGAGGAGACATTCAGGTTTCCAGAAGTCAGGTCATCGCAGGCCCCACCCAGCAGTGGAGAGAGTGAGTCCCAGAGGGGGTTGCCGGCGGGTTCCTCCTCCTTCCCCTTCCCGCTGTCCCCGAGTCTAGGGCTCCCAGAGGCGTATGACGCCAGCGCCCTCTGACCGCACCTCTGACCACAACAAATCCCTACTCCACCCGTCTTCTTTGTCCCACCCTTGGTGACACAGAGCCCCAGCCCAGGCCCCGCCCAAAGCACTCATTTAACGTTATTGCCGAGCCGCGAGGCGCTGCTTCTGCTCTCTGCAACTAGCTCAGGCAGCTGGGCGTAGCTGCGACCCGGCGGAGTCCCGGCGGCGCGTACTTACTCTGACCTCGCGCGCCATGACTGTCGCGCGCCCGAGCGTGCCCGCGGCGCTGCCCCTCCCCGGGGAGCTGCCCCGGCTGCTGCTGCTGCTGCTGTGCCTGCCGGCCGTGTGGGGTGAGTGGGGGTCCGGGGGCCCGGCGGCCAGGGAAGCCCCTGGGCTGGGTGGGAGGTCCAAATCGGTTTCCGAGACACGCACAGGGACTGGGGACTTGGCAGGTGGGGAGCGTGGCCCGCGGTCTTGGTTCCCGCCGTCCTGTACCTTTAAGGCTGTCGCCGCTCACCAGCATTTGGGGCTCCTGCTGTGTCGGCCCCCAGCTGACTTGGCTTTAGGGGTTGTCGTGGAGGGTTAAAGAGGCCCCGGCTGGGTTTGCGGAGCGGCCAAGCCTGGGAAAATCGAAAGGGAGGGCTCAAAGAGAGCCTTAACCCCCAAAAAGCTGGTCTAAAAGGATGGGAGGCCAGACCGCTGACCGCTGCCCACCCTCGACAGAGTCCAGCCGTGTAGAGCACACCATGCTGCAAACTTGCATGTCATCTCTTTAAGGTGTGGCATTTCAAGGGGGCGTGTGTCTTAAAAACAGCAACTGTGAGGACCCTTGATAGTCATTTCCTTCAGTTCTGCTTTCGTCTCCCTAGCTGACTGTGGCCCTCCCCCAGCGGTACCTAATGCCCAGCCATCTTTGGAAGGCCGTACAAGTTTTCCCGAGGACACCATAGTAACGTACAAATGTGATGAAAGCTTTATGAAAATTCCTGGCAAGCCGGACTCAGTGATCTGCCTTCAGAGCAGTCAGTGGTCAGATATTGAAGAGTTCTGCAATCGTAAGTTCCTCATTTTTTTCGAAAAGTTATGGGAATGGAATGTATCTAAAATTTATTTTCATATATCTTTGAAGTGACTAGTAATTGGTAGTTTTCTAGTGTTACTAAACCCCAGGGTAACACTAGTGCCTTGTTGGCACTTCACACTCCAGCTAATTGAAGACATTTACCTCCCTGAGTAGGTCCTGCTGCTTCATTAAGAGTTTTTCTTCCTAACACTGTACCCCTTGAACGAACTAGTAGAGAAATTAAACAATATGTATTGTTTAGGGAGTAAATATATAAAATATATTTGGCAATTGCCTTGAGACACATAGCATAAGTGATCTGTTTTCTTAAATATTTTGTAAAGTAGGGCTTATCAAATACAACTCTGTGGTGGCATTTTTAAAAGCTCTCAATATTTACCTCAAAATCTGTCATACTTGTACATATTTATAGGTATTTATAGATCATACAATGTGTCATGATCAATCAGTGTAATTGGGATAGCCAGTACCTCAAACACTTGGCGTTTGTGTGGAGAATATTCCAAATCTTCTCTTCTTGCTACTTTGAAAAAATATATGTATATATATAAATTGGGATATATATAGGGACATATATGTATGTATATATGGAGATATATATAGAGAGAGATATATGTAAATTGGGATATAGATAGGTAGATAGATTGATTGTTAAAAATGAATCAGAGGCCCAGTGAAGAGTTGTTTTGGGGCTAACACAGTAACCGTGTTTGATATTGATATCTAGTAGAATTAAAAGAAATGAAGATTTCTTGTTTTAGGTGAATATACATACAGTCATCCACACCTCATGTGCCCTTTGGTTTCATAAAATATATATCGGCATTATCTTGGAGGAAAAAAATCTGTTATTTACATAGCCCTGTATTAGCTTTGAGATATATGAGTAAAGATAAAAGAGACCCGATAACCTGACTTTGAACAACTTAAATCAATAGAAGCTACAGTAAATGCAGAAATTGGCACAAATACTTTTAGAAGCCATGCGTGAAATAGGCTTTAACTTTTTATTTTTATCCACGATAGAGGCAGTAGGATGAAGTACATAGTCTTTGCACACGTATCATGTTTTAACTCTTCGCCATGTTGTTACTTTATCCAATGGTGGAGGAGACAGGCCCCAGTAGTTAAATAACTTCCTCAAGAGCAGCAGCTTTTATGCCAAAACCAAGGTGTAAACTTGGGTCTTCTGACTACAAATCCAGTGACCCTTCCACTTCACCATGCCTCTCTAGATTCACATTTGTCCAGCTGTTTACAGATATAAATACTTTATGTATACAATTGACTCATCCTTGCCCCCAGGGCTTGTGGGAATTAAATGAGTTTATATGTAAATAAATGTTAGCTGCTATTCTTGTTTTGCAGGACATTAGTCCAGGGGTCTGGAAATACCCTATTCCTGTACTGTATGGTGCTGTGTAGTTCTTTAGGGTAGGGTAAGGAAACCAACATTTACTGAATGCCAGTACTGTGCCAGGCAACTTAAATGTTTTTTTTTTTTTTTTTTTAAGTGGAGATAGTGATATCTGTGTACCAACTCTACTTCCTAAGCCTCTAGTAACTGGGAAATAAAGTATACATGTGAATACATTTGCTACATTGCAAGTGCCATGGTGATATTAATATAGTTAAGTACCAAATGTGTGCAAAGCAGTAAAGAAAGGGGGTTATTAGGGTCCAGATAATTAAATATAGATTATAAAACAAACATTGATACTACTTTTTTTGTTGCTGCTTTTGTTAATACATTTAGGTAGCTGCGATGCGCCAACCAGGCTAAATTTTGCATCCCTCAAACAGCTTTATATCACTCAGAATTATTTTCCAGTCGGTACTGTTGTGGAATATGAGTGTCGTCCAGGTTACAGAAGAGACCCTTCTCTATTAGCAAAACTAACTTGCCTTCAGAATTTAAAATGGTCCACAGCAGCTGAATTTTGTAAAAGTGAGTAAAATTTTTTAAAGTATTTTCAACCATCTGGTGTTTGGGGGAAATAGTATCCCTTCCTTCATTCATGCTAGAATTCTATGTGTATATATTATTATTTAGGATGTTTCTTGATGGGACCATGAGTGTCAATTTATTTTGAATTAGACAAACTAAATATTTATGTGGTAGGAATACTTATTCACTCAAAAATTTCACATTTAATTAGTTTGAAGTTACCTAAAATGAAAAAAGTGTATATTCTAAATACGTTGCTTTTTCAAAACTTATTATAAAGAGAAATTAGAATTAAAGAAGTCTAAGGGTCAGGCATGGTGGATCATGCCTATAATCCTAGCACTTTGGGATACAGAGGCAGGTGGACCACTTGAGGTAAGGAGATTGAGACTATCCTGGCCAACATGATGAAACCCCGACTCTACTAAAAATACAAAAACTAGCTGGGCGTGGTGGTACATGCCTGTAATCCCAGCTTCTTGGAAGGCTGAGGCAGGAGAATCCCTTGAACCTGGGAGGCAGAGGTTGCAGTGAGCTGAGATTATGTCACCACATTCTAGCCTGGGTAACAAAGCGAAACTCCATCTCAAAAAAAAAAAAAAAAAAAAAAAAATCTAAGGATAAGAACTATCAATGGTTCAGATGATGAATTTACGTATATGTGCTTGATAATTTTTTCAAAATTTTTTCCCATGCTTCATTGAGGTATAATCAACAAATATTATTTAAGGTGTACAACATGTTTTAATATATGTGCACGTTGTGAAATGATAAACACAGTCAAGCTAATTAACATATCCCACCTCACATAGTTACCTTCTTTGTGTGTATGCCTGATAATTTAATTAAAAAAAAAATCAATTTGTATTCTATTCTAGAGAAATCATGCCCTAATCCTGGAGAAATACCAAATGGTCAGATCGATGCACCAAATGGCATATTTTTTGGTGCAACCATCTCCTTCTCATGTGACACAGGGTAAGTTTGGGCATACTAAAACCCTGTATTTAGGAAATGAGAAAACAAATTAGGACTTAAGATGAGATTGTTAGTTTCATGACTGGTATTCACAGCTACTAGCAACTAAAACAATCCTTCTCCTCAAAGACCCTTCATCATGAGCCCATCACAGTTAAATTTACTAAAATGGGGCAAGAAAGGAAGATTTCTTATACCACCAAAATTCTCTAAATTCTGATTTCAGTAAATATGTGATTCAATATAAAATTTTAAATGTGATTAATAAAAATTTGAGATGATATTTGCAGAAATAATTCTTCAAGTGTTAAATACTAAACCAATCTTTAGTTGACCTAAATAATGAATTTGCGTGAGTTTTTCTCTATGCAAACAAGCTGTTACAAAACAGCATGAGTTAAAGACATTCCTAGTGTGAAAATATTCTAACCTAAGTTCTTTGATAAGTTCTCTATATAGGAAAAAGGAACTCATTCATTGAGTACCATCAATGTCTCAGACACTGTTGAAAACTTTACATTTATTTTCTCATTTCGTATCTGTAAATTAAATAATTCTATTTTACTGTGTGTGTGTCCCTATTCTTTATAAAGTAAAAATATCAGTATCACTTGTCTCCTTTACGAAACAGATGTTGGTCACAAAATCTGGGAAGTACATTGAACCCTTTAAATACAAGTACATTCTGTTATTCTATGAAGCCTATATTTAGAACTCAGAAGTATAAAATGTTAATCATCTATGTCATTTAAAAATGTGTAAAACACTTTTATGCTTTCTAACATATTCCCCATGCAAATAAAAAATGTACATGTCTTACCCATTTTTACTCTTTGGATGTCACCTTTTTAAACTTAACTTTTCTTTTCCTTTAAACTACTGTGTGGACTTTTGTCAACTACTGTTTTATTTTCACCTGCTGCTGTAGTAAATATTTCAAGATAGTAACCTGGAGAATTTGAGGAAAGTCAAATACATGTGAATGTAACAAACTCTTTTTTCTTCCCCTGTTGCTTTAGGTACAAATTATTTGGCCCGACTACTAGTTTATGTCTTACTTCAGGCAGTGGAATCCAGTGGAGTGACCCGTTGCCAGAGTGCAGAGGTAAGAGTTAAAAATCTAAGCACTCAGGTTGTGAGGCTGAGTACTCAATGATAAATTAATTTCTGCCCCTTAAGAATTAGCACAGTGTGTATTTGTAGCAAACCCAGCTTTCAATATATGAGTGCTTTGCTAATTTTAATACCTTTTCTAGTGATGCTTCTTAATTTATTAGCTGTGGAGATAAACCATCACGTTTTCTGAGTCCCAATTCCCAAACAATAGAATGAGGATTAAAAACAAACTTAGATTTGTATTGCACTTGGTCATTTATTGTCTAACCATTACTTCTAAATTCAAGTATGATAGGTAAAAGATTTCCACCCCACAATTTTAATGTTAGAAAATACTGTCTATCAGAGGGTCTATAAGACTTGACCCCATATCCTAAAACAAGTGGCAATGGAAGGCCTTTAACCCAGGTCTCTTATTTCAGACCTAGCATTTTTCTAAAACCCAGTGTTGCCTACATGCTGCTTCTTAGGATTAAAATAATTAAGAGATAATTATCTAGAAGGGTTCTAAGGTGTGATATATTCTTATCATTAGAGAGATAAGCTTATACCATAAAGGAGAAATACTGTTTCTGTATTTGAGAATCTTCTCAAAGAAAGATATGGTGCAGCAATAATATTATAAATGGATATATATCCTGTCAAATTTATATCAGTTAGAGAAACATGTCTCTTGGAAATTGAGAGGAATAAAATACAGCAATATTTTAAAATATAGGCTTGCTTACTTTCCATCCTTCTCTTTCTCTACACACAATGTGCCCTCCTGCAAATGACTCTGAAGGCCCTATTGTCAAAATTATTGATAAGTTAAAGTTTTTGTGTGTTACTAGGGGAAGAAAACTTAGAGTAGATTTAGTGTAATTTATCAAACATTTATCGATTGACACTCTGGTAGGCAATGTGTAGGGTCAACTGGTATGAAGACAAATAAAACGAAGCCGTGCCATCAAGGAGCCTGCCCCTGCCACACCCACCATGTGCCCTTCTTTTTGAGATGTCATACTACTACCACCAGTTTTTTCTCATTGTAGTTGTTTTTAAATTTTTCATCATTGCTACCCAGTAGCACCTTTCCCACTTTCCTTGTCCAGTAAGAGACATTGTAAATGATAGTAAATTAAAGATAGAAAACAGGGAAAAACTGGGCTGTATCTTTTGTTTGACCCAGGCAGCATGTCACAAAGTTCAGACAAACAGTCCCCCATCTGAAGCCAGTATTTGCACAAGCACCTGCTGTGTCATGAATTTGACGGCAATGCAAACCCACTTTATCTTCCTGCTTGCGCCATCTAGGTCTCAGCCTTGCTTCCCTATTTGGTGTCTTGAACTCCATGCTGAATATTCTGATGTTCATGTTTTCCTCCTTGACTCTTCTATCCTCTCTGACTCAGCAACCACTGACATCTGCATCCTGTAGGAAAGAGCCCCTGTTCTTAAGCAATCCCAGTGCCTTCAAATATCCCCATAAGGCCTTACTTCTTTTAGGATCATTTTGATTTTCCACATAACCTGTTTTGACCATACCAAAAAGATTGAATGGAAAGTAGATTCTTAAACAATGTAATGCTTCACCTCGAGTATGTAGCCCTAGCCTATAAACACATGAGGTTGCTTCAATGTCCATGCATGAATATGGATATGAAGAAGGAAAGAACAATGGATACATCCACTAATTGTCTGTAGTTATACAGAAAATGGAGGTGATGCTAGTTTACCTGTGAATGGAGCCTCACTGTCAGAGGACCTGTTTGCTTATCTCTCTGCCAATGTTTTCTTTTTCAAAATTTTAGTTGACTGACGGTATCTGCTAACCTAGAATCAATCCCTGCTAATAATGACTATCATCCCAGACCCTTCTGTTTATCTTAACTCCTCACATCTCATCCCTAAATCATTGTGCTTTACTTCCTTAATCTGTTTTTCAAACTTGTGTTTTGCCTTCCATGTGTATACTTATGGCATAGTTTATTATTCCTTCTGTGGACTATTGCAATCAGGGCCACCTCGAACATTTTCAGGGCCCAGGCAAGAATATAAATGGAGGTCACTGGCCTAAGACCCACTTTCTTTCAAATAGGCCTTCCTCTTCCCACACTGTATGGGTTTTCTGGTGCAAATAAGTGGACAACTCAGCCTAAATACCCAAGTCACATCCACCACATCCACCATAATTTGTATCCACCCTCCATTGTCTATTGGGTTAGAGGTGAAGTATATCAGCAGGATAGACCACCCCCAAGAACGTGGACCAGTGGGAGGGACCCTCTCAGGCCCTGGAAAGGCTGTTGGCACAGGGAATTCTGCGTGCTAGTTCCTAGAGCATGTTCTGGAATAGAGGAGAAGTCGTAGGATGGGTTGTCATTGAGTGTATGCTCTCAGCCTACAGATACCCTACCAACAGGGGAGAGACGTATCCAGAGGAGGGCCAGAGCACAGCCTTTTAAAATATGGGGTCTGAGGCGGCAGTCTTAGTTGCCTGAGTTCAAGAGTGACACTGATAGCAATGGCCTCCTGCCTCCATTCTTTCACTCTATTAATGTTTCATCCATATTTTACCCAGAGCGATCTGAAACACAGATGTGACTTAGATGTCTGTTTCCTCCTTAGAGCTTATTCATATCTCCTATCACTTACAAAGCCCAAATTCCTTAGTATAGTGTACAAGACAGTCATGGTCTACCTACTGCTTGACACTCAGGTCTTGCCCTCATGTTTTATATGCCTTATACATGCAAACTGCTGTGGTTTCCATGTACCTCTTTTTTTTCTTTTCTTTTTTTTTTAAATTGAGACAGAGTCTCATTCTGTTACCCAGGCTGAAGTGCAGTGGTGTGATCACAGCTTACTGCAGCCTCAATCTCCTTGGCCCAAGTGATCCTTCCACCTTAGCCTCCCTTGTATCTGGGACTATAGGTGCACACCACCATGCCCAGCTAATTTGTGTATTTGTTGCATAGACAGGACTTCCTCATGTTGCCCAGGCTGGTCTCGAACTCCTGTGCTTAAGCAGTCTGCCCACCTCAGCCTCCCAAAGTGCTGGGATTACAGGCATGAACCACCATGCCCTGCTGACCCTTCTTTACTTAGCTATATTTTCCTAAGAGTTAGTTCTCTAGCCCATCAGGAAGATTCCCAGGCTGGCTACTTCTATGATGACCCTTGCAATTTTTATTGAAATCATCTCTGAATCTTTTTTCCCCACTAGCTTTTAAGACATACGAACTATATCTTGTTCAGCTTTGCACTTCCAGTTATAGAAAAATGCCTGGCATGTGTTAGGCACTTAGAAAATGTTTGAACTGAACCAATGGTATGTGTGTCTCTGCATACTCTAAGTTAGTGTAAATCAGAACAGCTTGTTCTTGCTGCTTGTTTTGATCCAAGACTGAAGAGTGATTGATAAATGTGCTAAGTATTTTCTGTGTTCTTAAGTATGCTTGGTGTAACATAATTTGAGATACACACATATTAAATTGCCTTCCATTCTTAGAAAAAAAAAAAAGGACAACAACATCATGCCTTTGGAGTATGTGGAACCATTGAATTTTTTCTCAGGGCAATTGCCAGAGAGTGGTCCCTTTTTACATTATAACTTAAAAAACCTGCCTGTATTTATTTTATAAGTTCAACTGCTCAGTAAGATTGTTTTGAATGAAGTCTCTGTGAGTCAATATATACTAAAATGTTTACTCTACAAGTCAAAATGTAATCCTGACATTTAATATCTCTGCTCTATCTAAAATGATCTGTACTTAGTTCTTAAACATGCTGCTTGAATTTTCAACTCCTTGCATTTGCTATCGTTTCCTTCTTAGAGTGAAGAGTAGTGCTCTCTCCTCTGTTCTCTCTCGAAAGCATGGTACATATTACGTTTAAACTGAAGTTCTATTTCCCTGCCCAAGTCTTCTCTGACTATACTGCTTTCATCCCTAAACTCCTGCAGCATTCACTTTTCCTAGCACCATTTTGATATGCACAAATCTTATTATAATTTTTCCTTTACATACATGTTCTGAATCTTATTATTTTTATGAATTAGTTTCAAGGTTAGCATTTGTCTTCTACACCATTTGCATTCAAAGCTCTTGTATACTACCAATTACTTAATAGGCATTTATAAGCATCTCTTGTTGATAATGCTGAATTTAGAAAAATGATACTTTGATTTCTTTAAAATATAATCTTTAACATGTTTTGTTCTTATTTGTAAAAATGTTTTACTAGTTGTATTTATTTAAAAGATGTTGGAATTGTTTTTTAAGAAATTTATTGTCCAGCACCACCACAAATTGACAATGGAATAATTCAAGGGGAACGTGAACATTATGGATATAGACAGTCTATAACGTATTTATGTAATAGAGGATTCACCATGATTGGAGAGCACTCTATTTATTGTACTGTGAATGATGATGAAGGAGAGTGGAGTGGCCCACCACCTGAATGTAGAGGTAATCACTTTGGATAGTTATATTTTTGCTTTATTCTTACCCTTAGGTCTACATGTGGGTTGCAGACATTCTATGAACCCCCTAAGAAAAAAATGTAAAATGTTTACATAAACATATTTGTATTTTTCTGTGGGACACAATTTTTCTAAAGCTTCTCAGAAAGGTCTATGGCTTGTATACACACACACACATACACACACATTATGATGTGTATATATAAAATAGGCCTCATATTTTTGGTGAATTTGCTTAAATTTGCTGTTTTATACTATGTTGCTTTCAGTAAGTTAATACAGGTACTTTGTTTATACAAAGAGGATATAAAGTGGTTTATTGGAGGGAGAATCTTAGATTAAAGGCTCTAGATAGTGACCATACATGTTGCAACAACTGAGAAACTCTTGCCATCTGTTGACTTCCCTGAATTAACATTCAATTCTTTTCTGCCTCCAGAATTTCTGTTATTATCCATTCTCCTTCATCCTTCTAGACTTTTTCTTTCAATGTCTTTTTATACCCAGAAGGTACTCTCAGAATCCTTAAAACTGCTCTTTAAATATATTTTAAAAGAAATATTTAGAAGATCAGTGAAACTGGACTAAACATTGCCTAGTATCAATAGATGGCATTTAAGTAGTGGTGAATACCAACATGACTCAAGCATTTGAGTATTTACTTTTATAATTAAAATTGAAATTTTATTAGTATGAATTTTTAAAATTCCTTATTAAAAATATTTTTATTATAAGTATTATATAGACATAATGACATAATATTAAAGCCATGGAGATGAGTACAAAATGGGAAGTGAAAGCCTCTTCTCTATCACTAGTCCTACTCTGAGAGGTAACCATTTTTACAAATTCTTTTGTTTTATTCTAGAATATAAATAAACATACAAATATTTTTTATTTATTATACCAATGGTGTGGGTATTCATTTATCTAACCAGTCCTTTATTGATGGCAATTTAGGTTTCTTGTTCTAGTTTGTTTTTTTTAATGAACTATTATTACAAATGATGCTATAAGAAATATTCTTGTACATCTGTCACTGCACATGTATGCAAGTACATTTGTACAATAAATTCCTTGCAGTATAATTATTTGTAACAAAGGTATGTGAATTACATTTTTCATACCCATTAGTAACGTTGCTTTTTAAAAGACTGTACCAATTTAATCTCCCACTAATATTACATCATTGTGGTGTTTGCACCTTTAATGATAATGATTGTTAGGGAGATTTGACAATGTAAATGGTAAAAATTTTTATTATTTGAATTCATTTAGTTATGAAGTAAATTTAGTGTGTGTGCTTTTTTAATTTGGCCATTTGATCTAGTTCATATTAATTTTTCCAATTTTATTAAATGATCAGTTATTTAGAGCTTAAAAACCATATAGAAGTACCCAAGTAGGTCATGGCAGGCTAATACTTCCATTAAAACAACTATAAAATCTGAATAGATTACCAAAAGTTTATATTTTTTAAGGCATAAGATATAGCTGTGGAAGTAACAAGGTCTGAATGAACTAAAATTCCTGGGGGCTGGTGGTGAAGGCAACCCATTCTGACGTAAGCCAGTTTTCCCTAGGGACATTTGCTGATTCTGAACCTGGACTAAGGATTCACCTTGACCCAGACAAAAGACCACTTCCAGGAAAGAGAAATCAGCAAAGCTTTAATGGTTATGGAGGGATAGGGTAATACACTGGAAATTGAGGCCCTCAAATGCAGAACCAGTTTTTTCTAAAGGACATTTGCTAATTTTGGGGCTGCATGTGAGAGGCTGGGAAGCTTGACCCACAGCTTCTAAAGTACAAAATGAAATCTTTCAGAACCTGATAGTATTTGGATGGCATATACCCACCAGAGGAACAGGCTTTTATCTAGCATACCATAGGTCTCCCCCTTAGCACGTCTGTGTTCATTTTGAAACTGTGTAGGGAAGGACATTCGATGGCTGGGAGAACTCTGAAAGATAGACCTGGATCTCGTGCCATCTTCCAAAGGTGAAACAACAAAAATCTGCCAGGCTTTCAATCAGAAGCCCAAAAGGGCCCCTCCCAAGGAACAGAGGCAAGAGCAGAAATAGATGGAGTCTTACCGAAACTGAAACCCAGCTCAATTCCTAATAGGTTGAAGATATGATTACCTCAATGTAGTCTGCTTATCAGAAAGGCATATCGTATCATCCAGATGTTTTATATAGAATGTTTGGCATACAACAAAAGACTGTTAGATATGGAAGGAAGCAAGAAAATATGACCAAATCAAGAGAAAACAAAACCAAATAAAGAATATCCAGATAATTGAGTTAGCAAATGAAGAACTTAAAATAACTGATGAACAAGTTTAAGATGATAAAAGAGAACTTCAACTGGAATCTGTAAAAATGGAGTAAAATGAATATTCTACAACTGGAAAATATCTGAAATTAAGAACACAATAGATAGGTTTAGCTATTCAAACAGAGCAGGAAACAGTATTAGGAACTGAAAGATCAGTTAAAAATACCCAAACTGATGCACAAAGAGAAAAAGCAAAAACAAACCAAAAAAAACTTCAAAGAACCAGCAATAAAACTGATCACCACTCAGCAAAAAAATGATGCAGGCCAAAGGATAATAAGAAGAAATCTTTAAAATACTGTAAGAAAATTACTGTTCACCTAGAATTCTATACCCAACTAATACAACATTCAAAACCGAATGCAAAATAGAGATGTATTCAGACAAAAACCAAGAAAACTTTGCACTAGCAGACCAAACATGCACAGAATGAGAAACTAAAGGAAATTCTTCAAGTAGAATGAAAATAATCCCAGGTAAAACATGAAAATACAAGAGGAAATGAACACTGACAAGGATAAATGAATACTGAGTTTATGAACAGTGAATGTAATGTCCTGTGGGGTCTGAATTATACATAGAATACAAATGCACAATAACAACGCAAAAGGCAGAAAGAGGTAAATTCACGTGAAGGTTACACAGTTCTAGCAGTACTGAAAGGTGGTAAAAGTGATAGTTCGCATAACTGACTTATAGTCTAATAAATATTGTGATCCTCTAGGGTTGCTACAAATGAATGACAGAAGAATACATAAATCACAAGCTAATAAAAGAATAATAATGGATATTTAATCCAAAAGAGAACGAGAGAGAGAAGCAGAAAGGAACATAGAATAGATGGGAGAAATAGAAAACTAATAAGGTCGTTGATATAGACCCAAGTATGTCAGTAATTACATTAAGTGCAATTTGACCAAGATCGTCAGACTTAAAAAAGATTTTTAAAAAACCTAGTTCTTTACTATTTACAAGAGACACAGTTTAATCAAAAGAACACAGAATAGTTGGAAGGATGGAAAAATATACCATGCAAACATTAACCCTTCAAAATAAGCTGACACAGTTATATTAATATCAATGTCTATTTTAAGATGAAACAGTTCATAATGATAAGGAGGCTAATTCAACAGTAATATATCACAATCTGGAATCTATATGTGCTTGATAAAATAGCTTCAATATATATGTAGCAAAAATGGACAGAAAAAATAGACAAATACACACTCATAGTTGGAAAATTCCACACCTGTCTCAATAGCTAATAGGATAAGCAACCAAAAATCAGTGAGACTAAAGAGCTGAGCAACAATTAAACATATATACATATGAGATATTAAACATATATACATATGAGATACATAGGACCGATGACAAGTATTTTTTTTCAAGTGCACATGGGATATTTACCAAAATTGACCCTATGCTGGGCTCTAAACTACAATACATTGCAAAAGATTGAAGTTATTCAGAGCATACCTTCTAGCCACAGTGGAATTAAACTAGATGTCAGTAACAAAAAGATAATAACTAAAAAATTAACTTCTAGCAAATTTAAACTCTAAGTTAGTGTATACATTCTCTGGATCAAAACTGAGAACTAACTTGATAGAACAAAGAATAATTTAGAATAATTTTTATATAGGAGGGTCTCAGAATGAAAATTTCATAAAAAAAACTTTACTTATCTTAATAATGATTATCATTGAGTGCCTGCTAAATGCTGTGTTACTTGCTAGGCGTTTTACTCAATTTATCCCTTATAGCAGCCTGTGAGATAGGTTAGGAGGCAGAAAAAAAGACTGATACCATCTGAGTTCCTAGGGCATCCCGTGTGTGATGGGGCTGGCAGCAGTCATCCTGGATGATGTAATCTCTTGCTTCAGGGACAGACACTGGGAAATAGCTTACTCAATTATTTCCCTTAATCCTTACTCAATAATAATTACTCAATCTGTTCTGCTTTTATCCTCATTTTACAGATGAGGAAACTATAGCTTAGAAGGGTTAGAGGGACTTGCTAGAGGTCACTAGTACGTGGTGAAATCAGGCTTCAGCACTACCCAATGCTGCCTCAACAGGAACTTTGTATAAATGACCCAATGGCAGATGGGCTCTGAAGACCCAAAAAGTTGCTCTGCTGTTAGATTTATGCCTCTCAGAATATGATCTTACGAAAGTTTCACGTGACTTGTTATCTAGTCTGAAATCTAAAGAGGAACTAGTGTATGGAAAGTTGGTAACCAGCACAAGAGAATTAAAAGGAGTTATTTTTACTCAGACTCAAGTATCACTTTAAATAAGAAGTGAAACAAAACAAGTTCTCAAGCTCATTAAGGTTAAGTGATAGAAAAGACTGTGATTGTCTCTGTTGGCTTAGTTGTTCTAGAACAACATCATGTTGTTCTTTAGTATTAGCACAGAAGATAATTTGGGAGAGAAAATAGAGATGTGCCACAGAATAAGATCACTAATGACTCTAACTTTGATTTATTTCACAAAAAGCAGCTTAAGCACCTCAGTATAGTTTTGTATATGTCTTCTTAATCACCCGTAGGTATGATTTATATCAAAGCAAGAGCGACTTAGAACTTCAGCTCCTTGAGAAATACACAATAAGACTTGGTTTCCTGAAAGTCATACCTAGGTGTTTGTGGAGGAGAGAGAGGATAGCCACAGAGCAAGCAATGACTAAGAATCTTAACATGGCCAGCAATATTCAGCTAACTTGTTTCTTAACCTTTCCTTTCACAGCAAACTCTCTAGCTTCCAAGGCCCCACCAACAGTTCAGAAACCTACCACAGTAAATGTTCGAACTACAGAAGTCTCACCAACTTCTCAGAAAACCACAACACAAACCACCACACCAAATGCTCAAGGTACAAAAACTCCATCAATTCTTTAAAAACACACCACAGAAAATGTTTCAGCTACAAGAACCCCACCAACTCCTCAGAAACCCACCACAGTAAATGTCCCAGCTACAATAGTCACACCAACACCTCAGAAACCCACCACAATAAATGTTCCAGCTACAGGAGTTTCATCAATACCTCAAGAATACACCACAGTAAATGTTGCAGCTACAGGAGTCTTATCAACACCTCAAAGACATACCACAGTAAATGTTTCAGCTACAGGAGTCCCATCAACACCTCAAAAAAACACCACTGTAAATGTTTCACGTATAGAAGTTTCACTAGCTCCTCAGAAACCTACCACAGTAAATGTTTCAGCTACATTAACCCCACCAACTCTTCAGAAACCCACCAGAGCAAATGATTCAGCCATCAAAGCCCCAGCAGCAGCTCAGACATCTTTCATATCAAAAACCCTATCCACAAAGACCCCTCCTGCAGCTCAGAATCCCACAATGACAAATTCTTCTGCTACACAGGCCACACTAACAGCCCAAAGATTCACCACAGTGAAAGTTGCATTTACGCAGTCTTCTAGCAACACGAAAGTCCACCAATGTACATTCCCCAATGACTAATGGTCTCAAGAGTACACAAAGATTCCCTTCTGCTCATATTACAGCAACACGGAGTACACCTGCTTCCAGGACAACCAAGCATTTTCGTGAAACAACCCCAGATAAAGGAAGTGGAACCAGTTCAGGTCAGTTGACACTGTTCAGGTTTACTGAGTGTGGATCTAATGTGCTATGGTGGAAATAGGAACTTGACCAAGATTGCAGGATTAAATGGTCTCTAATTTATTGTAGCCAGGGTTTTTTCATACTAATACTTTTTTCTTTATTTGGAAGCAGACTTGGATTATACTAGGGCACATCTTTAAAAAAAGAAACATTTACAATAATAGAGAAAAAGACTGTGGCCCCATAAAAAAAAAATGCTAAATTAAAATTGGTAAAAAAAGAAATTCTGTTTTCTGTAGTAGTTTTAGGGAGTCAACGAATTCGTCAAGACCCCTTCAAAGAACCAAATAAATACTGTCTGTAAGGTTGAGTCCTGGGTCTGGTTCATTGATAGAGACCCATCCCTCAAAGCTTGCTAAGGAATCTTTCCGGATTCCCTAGAGTTGCAGATGTGGTAAAGCATCTCAATAGTGTCGTCTAAGTAATTGAAAATACAGAGATCCTTTCAAATAATTCGTATTACTTCAAGCTCTATAAACGATAGGTTCTCAGTGACACCAAGTAATTGTGTTTTATCTGTATCGTTTTACCCATTATGACCATATTTTCAGAATGATTTTATGTATTTCATAATTGTTACCTTGAAGCCTATTTTGCCAGCACCTGGATATTTTTAAGAATTTAAACGTTACGGATATTATTGTTAAAGTTCCCTTAATACATTTCGCCAGCCCATTTTTCTCCCTCTAAGGCAATTACTGCCCTGAAACTGATGTGCTTACTTCCTGTCTGTTTTCATTCTTATACTCCATGTATCTTTCCATAAGTAGTACATAATAATGTTTCATATTTTTAAAATAATTTACAGAAACTGTATATGTTTCATTGCCTTTTAGCACTCAGCATTGGTTTTGTGGCTTACATTGATTAATTTAGATTTACTTCACTAAGTTTAATTCTTTATGAGGTTTTTTACTTCTTTACAATTTTATGACATCTCTTGGTCTAAAATTTCTAGGTTGAATATATCCAGTTTTTAATAGGGCAAGGCAAAGAGAAAGAAGTGTCACTTATAAATTTGTTATACAACTTTATTGACATATTTTCTTCTGTAAAAAGTATAAGATAATTTAACAAATTTAAACTGAACCTAATGAGTCAATAATAATATCAGTATTTGGGATCAAATTTTACTCTTAGGTACAATTAATTTACTCTTTCAGGACCCAATATAAAATGTCATATTTAACTCTTTTTAATTGAAAAAAAATTGTAACCACCACTTACTGAGTATATACTGTAGGGGTATGTTCCATTCACCTTCTATTTGATGCCACTTGTCTGTACTACAACCTTGCAAAGTATCTTTAGATTGATTTTATCGATGAGGAATTAGAGGCTTAGAGATTAATTCATACAGTTCATATACAGTGCACAGTTTAATCCTGCACTTTTTCTGCTGAGTAATGTTGCTTGCTCTAAATGGCACTCTGAGTCAATGTGTTCACCTCACTTAGGAGAGCAGCTTATTTATTGTTATAATTTTGCTTATCTGAAAGTAAATTTATTTTTGCAATGTCTCATCCATAATCATTGAAAAATATAAACAATAAGGTGATATGGTAGTTTTGAGTTTTGATATAGTCTGTTGAAAGGGACTTAGTCTTCTTATAGTTTCTTGATAGTAGGATTGGATCAGCAATTATTTGCTGTTTACGTTTTCAAACATGTTTCTTGCCCTCAAGTCTTATAACCAAATTTAAATGGCGTTTGTTTTGGTGGTCAATAATTCTTTATCATAATTTGTATTTATAGTGTTGATTCTGTTGAACAGATATAAACAGTAATGTTTACATTCTACTTGATTAAGTTAATGTGTAATTGTTTTTATAAATTTTTAATTATGGAAATTTGAATTGCTTTTGAGTTTTGTAGTGTAGTTTATTGATAGTATATGAAATTGCTAGCAAATCAATGACTTTAACAAATTTTTGTTTTTAATCCTTTTTTTTCCCTTCATCTATAGGTACTACCCATCTTCTATCTGGTAAGTTTGGCTCTCAGGCAGTTAAAAGAAATTGTTTTCACTGTGGTATATATAATCCATATTCCTGGGAGATAATATTGTCTTCTTTTTTAAAAAAAATTATCCTACAGTTTATTTTAAAACTTTTTAGTATGGAAAACTTTAAACATCACTCAAATAGGGAAAATAGTACAGTGAATCCTCATATACTCTCTTGGATTCAGCAATTTTCGACTCATGGATATCCACATTCTCCACATCCCCTCGATTATTTGGAAAATAATACCAGACATCGTATCATTTCCTTCATAAACATTTCACTAAGTAACCTTTATAAAAACATAACCACATAGCATACCTAAAAAATCCGGTAATTCCTTAATATCCGCATATATTTAGTCAGTATCCAAACTTCCCTGATTATGTTACAATTTTTTCATTGAAACATAATGTTTTATATATTTATGAGGTAAATGTGATATTTTGTTACATGCATGGACTGTGTGATTCTCAATTTGGTATTTGGGGTATTCATCACCTTGAGTATTATTTTTGTGTGTTGGAAACATTTTAGGTCCTTTCTTCTAGTGACTATTAAAAATATATTACACATTATTGCTAACTATGCTTACCCTACTCTGCTATTGAATATTAGAACGTAAACTTTCTATCTAATTGTATGCTTATACCCATCGGCCAAAGTCTCTTCATCCTCCCTCCTACTCACACACTTTTCCCAGCCTCTGGTATCTAACATTCTATTCTTTGCCTCCATGAGAACTTTTTTAGGTCTCACATGTGAGTAAGAGCATGTGATATTTGTCTTTTTTGCTTGGCCCATTTCATTTAATATATGGCCTCTAGTTCCATTCATGTTGCTGCAAATGACATGATTTTATTCTTTTTATGGCTGAATGTATTTCATTCTATATATACTAGATTTGTATTTATTTATTTATTTATTTATTTATTTATTTATTTATTTATTTTGAGACAGGGTCTCATCCTGTCACCCAGGCTGGTAAGCGGTGGTGTGATCATAGCTCACTGCAATCTCGAACTCCTGGGCTCAAGCGATCCTTCCACTTCAGCCACCCAAGTAGCTGGTACTACAGGTGTGTGCCACGACACCTGGCTAAGTTTTTGAAATTTATTTTTTGTAGAGACAGGATTTCCCTATGTTGCCCAGGCTGGTTTCGAACTCCTGGCCGTAAGCGATTCTTCCGGCCTCCCAAAACATTGCGATTATAAGTGTGAGCCACTGCACCTGGCCCCATGTTTTCTTTATCCGTTTGTACATTGATGGACACTTAAGATGATTCCATATCTTTGCTATTGTGAATAGTGCTTCAATAAATATGTGAATGCACTTATCTTTTTGATACATTGGTTTATTTTTCTTTGGATAAATACTCAGTAGTATAATTGCTAGATCATAAGATAGTTCTATTTTTTGTGTTTTCAGGAACCTCTATATTGTATTCCACAGTGGCTGTACAAATTTACATTCTCACCAACAGTATATAAGATTTCCTTTTCTTCACATCCTCACCAGCATCTGTTATTTTTTGTCTAAAAATGGTCATTCTAACTGAGGGTAAGAACTGATATCTCATTATGGTCTTGATTTGCATTTCCATGATGATTAGTGATGAGCAGTTTTTCATATACCTGCTGGCCATTTGTATGTTGTCTTTTGAGAAATGTCTGTTCATGTCTTTTGCCTACTTTTTAGTGTGATTATTTGTTTTTTGCTAGTAAGTTGAGTTCCTTGTATATTCTGGATATAGTTCCTTTACAGATGAATAGTTTATAGATATTTTCTTCCATTCAACAGGTTGTCTCTTCACTCTGTTGATTGTTTCCTTTGCTGTACACAAGCTTTTTAGTTTAATATAGTCCTATTTATCTGTTTTTGTTTTTATTGTCTATGCTTTTGAGGTCTTAGCCATTAAACCTTCGCCTAATGTCCTTTAGAGTCTTCCTGATGTTTTCTTCTAGTAATTTTATAGTTGTGGATCCTATGTTTAAGTTTTTGATACATTTTGATTTGATTTTTGAACATGGTAAAGAGCAGAGGTCCAGTTTCATTCTTCTGCATTTGGATATCCAATTTTCCCAGCACTATTTATTGAAGAAGGTATCCTTTTCCCAATGTATGTTCTTGGCACCTTTGTAAAAAATCAGTTAGCTATAAATATGTGGATTTATTTCTGGGTTCTCTGTTCTGTTCCATTATTTTGTGTGCCTGTTTTTATACCAATACCATGCTGTTTTTGGTTACTATAACCTTATATTTTGAAGTCAGGTAGTGTGATGCTGCCAGCTTTGTTTTTGCTCGGGTTTTGTTAGCTCTTTGGACTCTTTTTTGGTTCCACAATCATTTTAGGACTTTTTTTTTTTTTTTCTATTTCTGTGAAAAATGGCATTGATATCTTGATAGGGTTGTATTAAATCTTTAGATTGCTTTGGGTGGTATAGTCATTTTAACATTTCCTCTAGGTTTTCCAGTTTGTCAATGTATACTTGTTTATAATAGTCTCTGATATTTTGTATTTCTGTGGTATCAGTTGTAATGTCTCTTTTTTCATTTCTGATTTTATCTGGGGCTTCTCTCTTTTTTTTCTTGGTTAGTCCAGCAAGTAGTTTATCAGTGTTGTTTATCTTCTCAAAAAAACAAGTTTTCACTGTATTGTTTTTTAGTCTCTATTTTGTTTAGCTCTGCTCTGATTTTTCTTATTTCTTTCCTTCTGCTAATTTTGAGGTTGGTTTGTTCTTCCATCTTTAGTTCCTTAAGATGCATTGTTAGATTGTTTATTTGGAATCTTTCTACTTTTTTGATGTAATCATTTGTTGCTGTAAACATCCCTGTTAGCACTCCTTTTGCTGTGTCTGATAGGTTTTGTTACACTGTTTCCATTACTATTTTTTCAAGAAATTTTTTTTATTTCATCCTTACTTTCTCCCTTGACCTAATGGTCATTCAGAAGCCTGTTTAATTTCCATTTATTTGTATGGTTTCCAAAGTTCCTGTTGTTATTTTCTAGTTTAATTCCATTATGGTTTGAGAAGATACTTGATACAATTTTGACTTTTTCAAGTTTATTGAGACTTTTTTTTTTTTAAAGGGGTGAAAAATTTTTATTATTTTGATTGTTGCAATTGTTTCATGCACATGACATATGTCAAAACTTAGTTGTATACTGTAAATATGTGAAGTTTACTGTATGTCAATTACACATGAGCAAAGTTGCAAAAAAATTACTTGGGAGGTAAGAGAAATTAATGTATGTTATAAAAACACGGAGAAAACCACAGCAATGACCAGCAAAAATAAGTTATTAAAATGATAACATGAATAATCAACCCCAGGAAATAATGGATTCCCTAAAGTGTTTCCAGTGGAGTTTTAAATAACTAATTTTCTTTGTTTGTTTGTTTGTTTTTAAAGAATTTTAATTACATTATTTAATATTTGTGAGCACATAATTGTATATATTTGGGGTATAAGGGATTTTTTTTTTTTTTTTATACTTTAAGTTCTAGGGTACATGTGCATAACGTGCAGGTTTGTTACATATGTATACATGTGCCATGTTGGTGTGCTGCACCCATCAACTCGTCAGCACCCATCAATTCATCATTTATATCAGGTATAACTCCCAATGCAATCCCTCCCCCCTCCCCCCTCCCCATGATAGGCCCCATTGTGTGATGTTCCCCTTCCCAAGTCCAAGTGAGCTCATTGTTCAGTTCCCACCTATGAGTGAGAACATGCGGTGTTTGGTTTTCTCTTCTTGTGATAGTTTGCTAAGAATGATGTTTCCAGCTGCATCCATGTCCCTACAAAGGACGCAAACTCATCCTTTTTTATGGCTGCATAGTATTCCATGGTGTATATGTGCCACATTTTCTTAATCCAGTCTGTCACTGATGGACATTTGGGTTGATTCCAAGTCTTTGCTATTGTGAATAGTGCTGCAATAAACATACGTGTGCACGTGTCTTTGTAGTAGCATAATTTATAATCCTTTGGGTATATACCCAGTAGTGGGATGGCTGGCTCATATGGTACATCTAGTTCTAGATCCTTGAGGAATTGCCATACTGTTTTCCATAATGGTTGAACTAGTTTACAATCCCACCAACAGTGTAAAAGTGTTCCTATTTCTCCACATCCTCTCCAACACCTGTTGTTTCCTGATTTTTTAATGATTGCCATTCTAACTGGTGTGAGATGGTATCTCATTGTGGTTTTGATTTGCATTTCTCTGATGGCCAGTGATGATGAGCATTTTTTCATGTGTCTGTTGGCTGTATGAATGTCTTCTTTTGAGAAATGTCTGTTCATATCCTTTGCCCACTTTTTGATGGGGTTGTTTGTTTTTTTCTTGTATATTTGTTTGAGTTCTTTGTAGATTCTGGAAATTAGCCCTTTGTCAGATGAGTAGATTGCAAAAATTTTCTCCCATTCTGTAGGTTTGGTATCCTAACATATGTTCTATTCTGGAGATTGTTTCATGTGCCATTGAGAAAATTCTGTGGCTATTGGGTGAACTCTTCTGTTAGTGTCTGTTAGGTCCATTTGGTCTAATGTGCAATTTAAATTCAATGTTTCTTTGTTAATTATTTGTCCAGATGAGCTAATGCTGACGGTGGGATGTTGAAGTTCTTCACAATTATTTTATTGGAGTCTATCCCTTTAGATCAGACGATATTTGCTTAATATGTTTGGGTGCTCCAGGATTGGGTGCATACATGTTTAGAACTGTTATATCCTCTTGTTGAATTGATCTCTTTGTCAATTATGTAATGACCTTCTTTGTCTGTTTTTACTGTTTTTTTTCCTAAAGTCTGTTTTATCTGATATAAGTGCAGCTACTCCTGTTTGTTTTTGGTTTGTGTTAGCATGGAGTATCTTTTTCCATCTCTTTACTTTCAGTCACAATGTGTTTTCACAGATGAGATGAATTTCTTGAAAGAAACGTAGTTGGGTTGTGTTTTGCATCCATTCAACCAGTATACATTTTTTAAGAGGAAAGTTTAATCTGTTTACATTCAGGGTTATTGATATGTGAGGGATTATTCCCATCATCTTATTAATTGATTTGTGGATGTTTTGTTCTTTTTGTTCTCTCTTATTGTAATATAGAGTTTTTCTTTCATAACATTTTAGTCTTTTCTTTGTGTTTTTGTTCTACAGGGGTTTTTAAAATTTCTGTGTGTTTTCATGATTGTAGATATCATTCTTTCTCTTCTGGGTATAGCACTCCCTTAAGCATTTCTTGTAAGCCATCTCATGGTGATGGATTCCATCAGCTTTCTTTTGTCTGGGAAAGACATTGTTGCTCCTTTATTTATGAAGGATAACTTTCCTAATCCTTGGCTGGTAGTCTTTTTCTTTCAGCTCTTTGAGTATATCATCCTGTTCTCTCCTGGCCTGTAAGGTTTCTGCTGAGAAATCCATTGTTAGTCTGATGGGGTTTCTTTATAGGTGACTAGATGCTTTTCCCTTGCTGTTTTTAGAACTCTTTGTCTTTGACTTTTGACAGTTTGACTATAATTTGCCATGGAGAAAACCTTTTTTTTTCTTTCTTTCTTTTTTTTTTCTTTTGAGACAGAGTCTCATTCTGTCACTCAGCCTGGAGTACAGTGGCGCAATCTCAGCTCACTGCAACCTCTGCCTCCCAAGTTCAAGCGATTCTCCCACCTCAGCCTCCTGAGTAGTAGCTGGGATTAGAGGTGTGTGTTACCATGCCTGGCTAATTTTTGTATTTTTAATAGAGACAGGGTTTCACCATGTTAGCCAGTCTGGTCTCAAACTCCTGACCTCAGGTGATCCGCCTGCCTCAGCCTCCAAAGTGCTGGGATTACAGGCATGAGCCACCGTGCTGGGCCAGAGAAGACCTTTTAAAATTGTATCTACTTGTTGATCTCTGAGCCTCCTGTGTCAGGATGTCTAAATTTCTTGTTAGACTTGAGAAATTTTCCTCTGTCGTTTTAGTAATAGATTTTCTAATCCTTTCATTTTCTCTTCACCTTCTGAGACTCCTAAAATTTGAATAGTTGGGCACTTTAGGGTGTCCCATATGTCATGTAAACTTTGCACATTTTTTAATTATTTTTTCCTTATTCTTATCTGACTGTGTTATTTCAAAAGACCTGTCTTCAAGTTCTGAGATTCTTTCTTCTGCTTGATCTAGCCTATTATTGATGCTTTCAAGTATATTATGTATTTAATATTTCATGAAGTATATTATGTATTTCATCAGTCAATTCTTTATTTCCGGAAGTTGTTTGGTTCTTTTATATGTATAATTTTTGGTAAACATCTCATTAATATCCTGAATTGTTTTTCTGATTTCTTTGTATTTTTTTAAAACAAATTTTAAAATTTGTATCTCACCTCCCTAAGCTTTTTTAATATCACAACTTTGAATTCTTTTCCCAGAATTTTGTAAATTTACTTTTGATTGGGATCTGTTGCTGGAGAATTATTGTATTCCTTTGGTGGTATCATATTTTCTTGGTTTTTCATGTTTCCTGCCTCCTGAAGTTGATATATGTGCATCTGATGCGATATTTGTGGTTTCTAATTTTTTGAATTTGCTTTTGTAGGGGAGGACTTTTCCTGAAGATGTATTTATGGTGTCTGTTAGGTGGGGCACTTTGGCTTTGATTCTGGGTGCATGCAGTAGTGTAGTTTCTGTATGACCTTCAGCTGTAAATAGCATCAGTGGTATCTGTCATTTCCTCAGTGCCTTAGGATGCAGTTACTAGTGGAGATTTGCTAGGGAATAGGATGCCATGTGGGCCAGTCTTCAGACCCAAGTGTTGGCAGTGGTGGGCTGAGTTTGCCTGTCCTTGGGCCCAGGATGATATTGCTGGCACCAGTGTTAGCAAGCCCAATCAGGCCAGGTATTGGTGGGTCTCTAGGTGGGTTTCCAGGTGGCTCACTTGGGTGCCAGAAATGATAGGTGACCTGGTTCTCAGGCTACTTGGCAGCAAGTGGGGGCATGGGTGATGGCAGTAGTAGTGGTGGGACAACCCTGTGGGACACAAGCAGTCTGTGCCAGTGTTGCCTGTGGCTGCGGTGATTGGGCGGGTCAGTTTCCAGGTCTGCAGGTGGCTTGCCAGCTGTGATGTTAGTGGCAGGTTGAGTGGGCCTGACTTCAGACCCCAGGATGAGTGCTCAGCTGCCAATGGTGGTGTACTGGCTGAGCATCTAGGCACCTAGATGGCAGGCTTGGGTACTGAGAGAATGAGGCTGGGCCAGGGGGACTTGTCCTCAGGCCTCCCTGTGGTGCGTGTGAGTGCTGGCTGTGGTAGGACGGGGTAGAGTATTCCTCGGCCACTGGTGGAATGCTTAGGTGAGGACAGTGTGGCTGTGCTGTGGACCAGCTACTTGGGAGAGCAGAATTGTTTTCAGTTGGGAGCAGCCACAGAAAGGTGGCTGGGGCACATGCAGTTTGCTCATGCCTCAGCCCAAAGCAGCCAGCAGCAGCCATAGCTTCATGCATTGGAATTTATCCTCAAGGAATCAAAAAATGCCTGGCTGCTCCTCTATTGGGAGTGCCAGGTTGCTGCCAGTGGCTCCTACTTTGGCTCAGGCAACAGTGGCCCCAAAGCAAGATGCAGTCTGGGAGGGACTGGGCTCTCAAAATAGTGTTGTGCTGTGGCTGCTTAGGACTCAGGGGTTTGTAGTACTCAGTGTGAACTTACTCTCTGGAGTAATGCCATCACACTGTCTCCAGGCAGCTTCCTATGTTATATCTAGGGCCTATGAGAATCAAGGGACTCCTGTAGGGAGTCCCATTTTACCCATTGTGGGAGTCTTCAGAGGGAATGTGGACTGGTGGGGTTCTCTCATGTACTCTTTTCCTGCATTAGGGAGTCTCTCCAGGCTCCCAGGCAATCTCAGCCAAACAGGCTGCCTTGCTTCTGTCTCCTTCCTTGCTTTGGTGCATCCTGTCACTTGTTTGTTAAATTCTAGTGTTCTGTCTTTGATGATCTCTTCAAAATGTGATTATGTAATCACTACTTAGGTTTCTCTCCATGGAAGAGGAGAGGACCAGAGGCATCTAGTCAGACATCTTGAAGCCACTCCCCCTGATATTGTCTTAGGAAAACAATCAACATGTAGTGTTCGTGGATACCAAAGGGAAAATGGGTAAACACATTTTTTTCTTCCACCTTTTATTTTAGGTTTGGGAGGTACAGGTGAAGGTTTGTTACATGGGTAAATTGTGTGTCATTGGGGTTGAGTGTACATGTAATTTCATCACCCAGGTAGTGAGCTTAGTGCCCAACAGGTAGTTTGGTGATTCTCACCCTCCTTCCACCTTCCATTCTCAAATAAGCCCCGGTGGCTGTTGTTCCCTTCTTTGCATCCATGTGTACTCAGTGTTTGGTTCCCACTTATAGGTGAGAAGATGTAGTATTTGGTTTTCTGTTCCTGCATTAATTCACTTAGGATAATGGTTTCCAGCTGCATCCACATTACTGCAAAGGACATGATTTCATTCCTTTCTATGGTTGTGTAATATTCCATGGTGTATATATACCACATTTTCTTTATCCAGTCCATCACTGATTTGCATCTAGGTTGATTCTATGTTATTGTGAAAAGTGCTGATGAACATACACATGAATGTGTCTTTATGGTAGAATGATTTATGTTGATTTGGGTATATACCCAATAATGAGATTGCTAGGTCACATGGTAGTGCTGAGTTCTTTGAAAAATCTCCAAACTGCTTTCCACAGAGGCTGAAACTAATTTACATTCCCACCAGCAATGTGTACATGTTCTCTTTTTTCCACAACCTTACCAACATTTGTTATTTTTTCACTTTTTAATAATAGGCATTCTGTCTGCTATGAGATGGTATCTCATTGTAGTTTTGATTGCATTTCTCTAATGATTAGTGATGTTGAGCATTTTTTTCATATGCTTGTTGGCCTTACATATGTCTTCTTTTGAGAAGTCTCTGTTTATGTCCTTTGCCCATTTTTTAATGGGTTGGTTTGATTTTTGTTTGTTTATTTGTTTAAGTTCCTTAGAGATTTTGAATATTAGAACTTTGTTAGATGCATAGTTTGCAAATGTTTTCTCCTTTTCTGTAGGTTTTCTGTTTTCTCTGTTGATGTATTTTTTTTTTTTTTTTTTTTTTTGCCATGCAGAAGCACTTTAGTTTAATTATGTCCCACTTGTCAATTTTTGTTTTTGTTGCAATTACTTTTGGAGACCTCATCATGAAATATTTACTAACACCTATATCAGAATGGTATTTCCTAGGTTTTCTCCTAGAGTTTTTATACTTTTACATTTTAGGTTTAAGTCTTTAATCCATATTGAGTTGATTTTTGTATATGGTGAAAGGTAGGGGTCCATTTTCAATCTTCTGCACGTGGCCAGCCAGTTATAGCATTTATTGAATAGGAAATCCATTCCCCATTGCTTGTTATTGTCAACTTTGTCAAAGATCAGATGGTTGTAGGGGTATGGCTTTATATCTGGGTTTTCTAACCTCTTCCTTTGGTCTATGTGTCTATTTTTGTACCAGTACCATGCTCTTTTGGTTACTGTAGCCTTATAATATAGTTTGAAATCAGGTAGTGTGATGCTTCCAGCTTTGTTCTGTTTACTTAGGATTGCTTTGGCTATTTGGGTTCTTTTTTAATTCCATATGAATTTTAAAATATATATTTTTTAGTTCTCTGAAAGATATCATTGGTAGTTTGACAGGAATAGCATTGGATCTATAAATTACTTTGGGCAGTGTGGCCCTTTTTAAAAATTTTTTATTATTATTATAATTTTTTTGAGACAGAGTCTCACTCTGTCACTCAGGCTGGAGTGCAGTGGCATGATCTTGGCTCACTGCAACCTCCGTCTCCTGGGTTCAAGCGATTCTCTTGCGTCAGCCTCCCAAGTAGCTATGATTACAGGTGCACACCACCACACCCAGCTAATTTTTGTATTTTTAGTAGCAATGAGGTTTCACTATGTTGACCAAGCTGGTCTCAAACTCCTGACCTCAAGTGATCCACTTGCCTCAACCTTGCAAAGTGCTGGGATTACAGGCATGAACCGCCATGCCCAGCAGTATGGCCCTTTTAAAAATATTGTTTCTTCCTATGCATGAGCATGGAATATTTTTCCGTTTGTTTATGTTGTCTCTGTCTTCTTTGTTTTCTATTTCTTATAGAGATCGTTCACCTCCCTGGTTAGCTGTATTCATAGGTATTTTATCCTTTTGTAGTTATTGTGAATAGGTTTGCATTCTTGATTTGGCTGTCAGCTTGACATTGTTGGTGTATAGAAATGCTTCTGATTTTTGTACCCCAAAGCTTTACTGATGTTATTTAACAGTTCTAAAAGCTTTTAGGTAGAGACTCTGGGGTATTCTAGGTTTAGAATCATATCATCTGTGAAGAGAGAGAGTTTACTTCCTATCTTCCTATATGGATGCCTTTTCTTTCCCTTGCCTGATTGCTATGGCTAGGATTTCCAGTACCATGTTGAATAGGAATGATAATAATGGACATCCTTGTCTTGTTCTGGTTTTCAAGGTGAATGCTTCCAGCTTTTGCTCATTCAGTATGACGTTGGCTGTGGGTTTTTCATAGATGGCTCTTATTATTTTGTGGTATGTTCCTTTGATGCCTAGTTTGTTGATGACTTTTAACATGAAGGGATGTTGAATTTTGTCAAAAGTGTTTTTGGCAACAATTGAGATGATCACGTGGTTTTTTGTTTGTAATTCTGTTTATGTGATGAATCACATATATTGATTTGCATGTGTTGAGCCAACCTTGCATCCCAGGAATAAAGCCTACTTGATTGTGGTACGTTAGGTATTTGATGTGCTGCTGGATTCTTTTTGCTAGTATTTTGTTGAGAATTTTTGCATTTACTTTCATCAGGGATGTTGGCCTGAAGTTTTCTTTTTTGTCATGTCTCTTTGCCAGATTTTGGTATCGGAGTGATGCCAGCCTTATAAAATGAGGTGTCCCTCTTCCTTGATTTTTGGCATAGTTTCAGTATGATTGGTACTGGCTCTTGTTTGTATGTCTGGTGGAATTTGGCTGTGAATCCATCTGGTACAGGGCTCTTTCTGGTTGGTAGGTTTTTAAAATTACTGATTCAATTTAAGAACTTGTTATTGGTCTGCTCAGGTATTTAATTTCTTCCTGGTTCAATCTTAAGAGGTTGTATTTTTCCAAGAATTTACGATTTCTTTTACATATTCTAGTTTGTGTACATAGAGGTGTTCAAAATAGTCTCTGAAGGTGTTTTGTATTTCTGTAGGATTGGCAGTAATATCCCCTTTGTCATTTGAGATTGTGTTTATTTGGATTTTCTCTCTCTTTATTAGTCTAGCTAGCTGTCAATCTTATTTATTCTTTCAGAAAACCGGCTTTTGGTTTTGTTGATCTCTTGTATTCATTTTTGCATCTCAGTTTTATTCAGTTCAGCTCTGATTTTGGTTATTTTTTTTTCTTCTGCTAGCTTTTGGGTTTGTTTCCTCTTGTTATTTCTAGATCCTCTAGAGGTGCTGTTACTTTGTTAATTTGAGATTTTTCTAACATTTTAATGTAGGTGTTTAACACTATAAACTTTCCTCTTAACGTTGTTCTGGCTGTGTCCCAGAGACTCTGGCATGTTGTATCTTTGTTTTCAATAGTTTCAAAGAATTTCTTGATTTCTGCCTTAATTTTCAGAATACCAAAAGTCATTCAGGAGTAGGTTGTTTAATTTCCATGTAATTGTATAGTTTTAAGAGATCTTCTTGGTATTGATTTATATTTTTATCATGCTGTGGCCTAAGAGTGTGGTTAGTATGATTTTGGTTTTTTAATTTGTTCAAAATTGCTTTATGGCTGAGCATGTGGTCAATCTTACAGTACGTGCTATATGCAGATGAGAAGAACGTATATCCTGTTGTTGTTAAGTGTAATGTTTTGTAGATGTCTGTTAAGTCCATTTGGTCAAGTGTCAAGTTTAGGTCATGAATATCTTTGTTAGTTTTTTGCTTTGATTATGTGTCTAATATTGTCAGTGGGGTGTTGAAGTCTCCCACTATACTGTGTGGTTATTTCCATCTCTTTATCGGTCTTTAAGAACTTATTTATGAATCTGGATGATCCAGTGTTGGATCTGAAAAGAGTAATAAAAACATTATCATTACTACCATTATTATTTATTGTGGTTATTTTATATTTTGAATGAACTTCTAAGCTAAAAGATTTATCTTGAAAGATTCCAACTGTTGGAATTCACTTTGTTTTAAATAGAAATAAAAGTGTTTCAAATGAAAGTCTGATGATTTAATGATCCCAAAAGTGATGAGTTTAACACGAGTTTTTTCTCACCTGCTCAATGGCACTCAATGAAGGTTTGAAATGCCTTTTTTTTTCCTGAAATTCTTTAAGTATTGTACCCTTTGATTTTCTAGAAAACTTTCCTTAGTGTTAGTTGGAATTCCAGCTTCTGTTAAAAAATAAAGAGGAAGTCCTTCCTTCTTAAATTGGACATATGGCAACATTTTTGGGTGTGATTTCATATTTGTAGGACATAAACCTGAAAATTATATTCATTAAATTTATTCCGTGAATGAGGTTACTCTTCTTTAAAGATAAATTAACTCTACTGCAAGAAAATTGTTTCATCAATTACACTGCAATATAAGTAAAATGATACAGATGATCTTTGAATTTTGAAGTATTTGATTTTTTTTTCCTGTTCTGCTAAGGAAGAAAGACCGACTAATGTTACAGAACTTTCCAATTTGCCTTGTAAATGAAGCGTGTGTTGTGAATTTTAAATCTGTTCTTCCATTGGCTCTGTATAAGTGTTTCCCAATTTTTTTGTGTGTCGGAGGGGCGTTAATTCTTGCTCTCTTCTCACCAAAGACCTTTTTAGACTTTTTTTTCTTGATCATCGTCCACACACATATACTGTAAATCAGTTTATGTATCACATATATATCTGCACTCTATACTTAAAAAAGGAATTTTTTTTTTTTTACTTTCATCAGGTGTCACCCCCATTGAGAATGCTTGCTTTCTGTTGGTTTTGTTTTTATTTTTTTAAAAGACAAAATCATATAGAAGAAATAACCTCTGGAGTCAAACCAGTCGGACGTTGGTTTGAATCCTGTTTTTTTCACTTAGTAATTATTCAACCCAAGTGATTAACTTAATCTCTCTGAGGCTCAATTTCCTCATTTAAGAGATAGAGATTGTGATTCCTGTGTGAAGTATTTGAAGCTTAATGTGGTTAGTGGATATGAAAACTCCAAGCACAATCCTAAAAGTTGAATAAATACTAGCTTAAGGAAGTCACTGCATGCAATCACTATTATATTCCTAAGCTGGATTTCTGATAATTTTATCACTCCCTCTGGCCACACCAAAGAGTAAAACAGTCTTTTATTCAGGTAATATTTACATGTTTTCTCTGTGGCAAGTACTGTACTGATATTTTTTTAATGTATTATTTCATATTCTTCTCACAACAATCTTATAGTGTAGCATTTATATCCCATTTTCAGCTAAGAGAACTGTAATTTTGCAAGATTTGTAACTTGCCCTTCACAGAGCTAGTAGGCAGTAAATAGAGGCAGATGACTAGTTTCTCTATTACCAGGTTTGTTTGTTTGTTTGTTTGTTTGTTTATTTTGAGAGGGGACAGGGTCTCACTCTGTCACCCAGGCTGGCGTGCAGTGGTGCAATCTCAGCTCACTGCAACCTCTGTTTCTCAGGCTCAGATGATCTTCCCAGGTACTTTAAAAGATAGAAAGATGCTCATCCTAGTGACAGACCAAGAGACTATACAATGCAAATTGGACAGTTAAGGTGCCCTGATTCCCTACAGTATTGCTTTATTCCCCTCTGTTGCCAAAGTCCTATACTGAGACATTCATAAGTCCTTCATGGGGACTAACAGATCAATTTAAAGAATAATAAATAAGAAGTCAGGAAATACTCAATGAAATATAGAAAATATTTTTTCTGTATCGCCTAACAAGTGTGTACTTATTTATCCTTTAAACTTGAATATGGCTTATATTACAGACCAGCCCAAATCTAAATGTACTTTCAAGAGTCTTGATGCTTAAGTAGGTATTTGAAATTAATAAGATGTGGTTACAGGGGTCTTTATGTCTTATTACATGCCCCTATACATGACAAACTTAAGTCCCATTATAAAGTAACATCAGTTATCTGTCTGTTATTCAGTTTTAAGTCAGATAATATAATCATATAATCTTTCTGTGATATGTTTAGCCTGGAAAAGGAAGTATGTGAATTTCCCTTATTAAAAAAATTGAAGAAATACAGAGGTACAGAAAATCCAGCGATGATGGCAAAACATTTAAAGGGTCCTGTGGATGTCTCTCTGAGGAAGCAGAATTGAAACTGCATTTACAAAATGGAAAATTTAAGATTACTCAAGCATACTGTTTTTCAAATCATGTACGAAAATCTCTTCCCAGGGTGACTTCACTTGTCCATAGACCCTGTATTCTGTTACGTTAAGTATGATATAAGCAAGAACAAAACCTTTCCACAACTTTGCTTTTTCATAGCACATGGATTGCATTTCCACTTTGTTAGCTCTGCAAGTTAGACCTTTTGAAGTGTCTAGGTCATCCCACATTTCTTCAAAAAAGATGATGTGCATCCTCTAGGTAACTGCAGTTCTTGTAGGTAGGTAGGTGGAATTCTAACTTGAGTTTTTTGGCAGTGAAGATGATACCCTATATATTAATGTAGTATCTGTCTAATGTAAATTTTGTTTGATGAATATCAGGTATTTTATGGAAAATGTTACAAACAGTTAAAATTAGGGCCTGAATCTGGGGCTAGAAGTAAGTTTTTCTCTGGCAGTAAACTGATTTATTCTTTCTTGGTCTGTTTTCTTAACTGGAAACAAGATATTAAGTGCAATTTAATACATATTTGTTAAACACTTTCTACTGTTCTACTGTTTGCCATGCACTGTGTTAATAAGGAGAGGTGATCAAATGAGATAATAGGTGGCAAACTGCTTTGCAATGTTTTCAACACTACAGAGATACAGTTCTACATGATGGAGAACCTTACTAAAATACTCCTTTTGTAGGGGAGAAAACCTTTTTCTAACATCATGTTATTTTCCTACCTAAGAGCTCTTCAGTTTAATCTTAGGAACATTGGAATCATAATTATTATTTCATTCATTATTTCATACTTTCATTTATCCCAAGTTGCATAAATCTTAATGTTGATTCACCTTTGGTTTTCTGTAGATACCAAGTGAATTTTGAGATCATAAACAGTTGCCTTTGAGCCTGAAAGTTTTGTTTCTAATTTGGGAGATCATATGCTCTTATTAATTTACTAAGAAGATACGTAGAATTTTGTTTTTCATATTTCTGTGTTTTGCCCTGGTTTTCTTTTAAACTATCAGCGTCTACACTTTCTTCTAGAACTATGTATATGTGTTGATCATTGTTCTGGGAATAGCCTTTTCATTCTGTCATGTGGATGTTCTAGATCACTCTGAATCTTCTATCTTGATTTAGCATTCAAATAAAAAATAAGATATTGAAAATGATGGAATTAGTGGGAACTGGTGACAGGAAGGGGGAAACCCAAAATTTTTTAGAAGCTGTGATTTATTTCATGGATAGTCTTTCTAAGTTAATGATACAATCCTAGGGGATCAGTTAAATAAACTTGTAAAGTGAAATACTATAAAAACTTACCTGTGGTAGAAATAGGTGTTTTTTAAATCACAATTTCCATATGGCAGTGCAATTGTACAGTGTCTCTATTTTGCTGATTTGGAGCCAAACACACTCATTAGCCACGTTAGATTCAGTTACTATTCTAGTGTCATCTGTCACTTCCTTTGTAGTACAGACCAACAGAGTTGAGTCCAAGGACACTGGACAGGGTTGATGGTGGTGGGGGTAGGGGGGTGCTGGTGAGGAAAGGGAGAACAAGGATGGTGAGAGAAAAGGGCAAATGGGTACATTTGAGAAGACAGATTGTGTAAGCTATGAAAGTGATTTGATATTGACCAACTAATTTGACCAATTATTTGCTGTTGTTCAGCTCAAAATAGTGCTTTGGATCTTAAAAGTGAATATAAATTTTTGAAATGAAATTTAATCTACAATAGGCTGAACACTAAAAAGCATATTCTGTAGGCAAAGTAAATATAGTTTGCCCTCTAATCTCAGATGATAATAGTACAGGCATATTTCCTGTGATGGAGAAATGTCTACATATCTGTTATATCTACTATAAACTAGGTAAATGTCCTTCCCGTTAACCACTTATGTTAATGTTCCTTCTTTCTGAGACTCAGTTTAATCGTCTAAAAAATGAAAGTGAGCTCTAAGATATTCTAGCTCTGAAATAACATAATTCTGTTACCATATTTGAATGCTCAACGAAAATCGAGCATGATTGGGTTGAAACACTTTAGAAGCCTCTCAAACCTGTCAAAAAATTTTATTTGAGCATTGTGATACTCTAAATACATTTCTTCTTTTTTCTTTCAAAGAAAACAGGACAAATAAAACATGCATTTGTCAAAAATGTGTGACATAAGGAAGTCATATACAAAATGCAATTAATATCTCCTATTTTTTAACTCACTTCATAACCAGTATGTTTGTCATTGTAAAACTATAATGTAATTTTACTTGTTCATGTTTCTATTAACTGTGTTACCATATCTTTTCCCCTTCAAGGATTTCTTGCTGGTACTATATTAACTGGTACCCTAATTCTAGTCATTGGAGTATGGAAAATCAGGGTGAGCAGAAATTCTGATGATTTTTTAACATTTATTCCTAGTTTATTTCCAGTAAAATTTGGTACTGTATCAGTAGATGACTCTCTTAGCTTTATTTAAATTTTGGCATGTCTCCGTATTCATTTTTGTCTGTAATTACTATCCTGGATTAACAGACTTCATGTCTGTTTTTCCTCAATATATTCAAAGGCACATTTCAAAGCAAAGTGACTTGAAGTCTCATTTTGTGATCTATCGATCCACTGATTTTTTTTTCCACTCAGTATAATTTATGGTAGTATCTAAGTGTTGCACAGAAGCAAAGAAGTCTAGGAAAAATCAAACTCTAACATACTGTGAAATTGCCTGTGATTAGGGCTTTTTCTCAGTTAAATAATAGATGCCAGTCCAGCTCAAAACAGCGCAGTGGTTAAGAGAGCAGACCCTGGAGCCTGACGGCTCAGTTTGAATCCTGGATCTGCCATCTGGGAGTTATTTGACTGTGAGCAATTTAACCTCTCTATGCCTCAGTTTACTTATTTGTAAAATGGGGGAAATATAGTACCTACCTCATGTGATTATAGTAAGGATCAAATGAGTTGCCACCTGTCAAGTACTTAGAACATTGCTTGGCACATAGTAAGCACTCAGATATTAAAACAACAACAACACACACACACACATCAGTATTATTTGAAATATCTAATCTGCATTGAATATACATAATGTTAAGTATAAATGTCACCATTGGCTCTGATGTGTCCTGTAGCAAAGAATGATTTAAATTGACCCTCTTCTGTTTTGTAGTTTTAACTGTTCAGAAAACTACTTGTGGAATTTATACAAACTTGAGTTATTTCTAAGCTTCCCTAATGCCTGTCCATTTTTCCCATTAATAAGAGAACTATAATTTAATGCTGTTCTTAAATTGTCTGTTTTAATTCTTTGGATGATGTGACCTATCTCCTTTTTACCCTCTACAATTTTTCTACTTAAATTAACAATATTACTTAAGCCTATTAAAGTATGTAAATATTCTTTGACTCACTAAATGAGTCAGTCTTTTGGAAAAATACTTGACCATTAGGTCCAGGGGAGTGATTAATAATTTTTACAGGCATTTGTTTAATATCAACAAAATATTCTAGCTATCATGATAGCAAATATAGTAAGACATAACTTTTTCTCCAGATATATCAGAAATGTTTTAGGAATGTGATTTAGAACCTAACAAAAACTCACAGTTAGTTCTAAGTCATCTAAAGTGAGTTGGTATGGAAGCATAAGCAAAGCTACTCTGAAAAAAAATTAAACCACCGATCTTATGTACTTTCTTGTATTTGTTCCAACTCTTCTTTTGAAATACTGTTATCAATTTATCAAGTTATAAAGTATCAATGTATAGAGTATTATCAGTTTACCAAAGCTCCTGCTTTGAGGCTCTCTGAATCAGTGGGAGTGGAGACTGGGTAGGGCAGGACAGCAGGATGTGGTAAGTTTACCAGATGCTGTCTCTTGGCTTTCATCAGTTTCTTTACATACTTTGGTAAGGTGATTGGCTGTGATACTAGTATGTCCTATTAAGGAACATAGAAGGAAGGAATACAGTAACTTCTGCTTATCCTTGGTTGGGGGCAGGGTGTTTCAAGACCCCCCAGTGAATGCCTGAAACCACAGATAGTGCCTAACTCTGTATGTGCTGTGTTTTTTTCCCATATGTACATACCTATGAGATAAAGTTTAATTTATAAATGAGGCACAGTAAGAGATTAACACTAACAATCAATTAGAACAATTTATTGTAGCAAAAGTTATGTGAATGGGGTCTCTCTCTCTGTCTCTTTCAGAATATCTTATTGTATTGTACTCACCTATTTTCAGATTGCAGTTGACTGGGGGTAACTGAAACCACAGATAAGGAGACTAGTGTATTTGTTTTGAATTGTATTTTGGGGGTTTGCAGTGAACTTAATTGCTTATTTTCTGAATTAGAGGGAAACTCTTGCAAACTCCTAAGAAAAATCTGTCTTTTTTATGTGCACATAAAAAATATTCCACTTGCCTTATTTTGGAAGCATAAACTGTTGAGGGTAAAAACTAGCTTTACATATGTTTGGCTAGCCTCCTGATTTCATGCTGATTTAATTAAATATTTGATCTTAATCAAGATAGGATATAGTTAATGTGCAAGTGATAATGTGCTTTCATTTAATGATTCTTCACGTTTGCCTGTCAGGATTGATTTATTTCTTTTAGAAGAGTTAGGTCTATATGATAAATTTTAGTTTAGGGATGGAAGTGTAAGCAGATGCCTGACTTTGTTTTTTTGATGGAAATGACAGTTATATAATTCAATTCAATAGTTTTTTTCTTCTCTGCTATTCAGCTCTTATAATGCACATGAGAGCATCAAAGTACTCAATGTTGTGTTTGACCATTTAAGTGTGACTGATGGTCCCTCAGAAATAAGACTTTCTGGTAAATTATAAAAGGTATATATGATTTAATAACATCACATTTCTGTATCTTGTAAAATATCCATTAATACCCTTGGCTAGGGGTTTCTTCATGACTTTTAAAGGATAATAGAGGCTTGAGTCAATACTGGCGTTAGAGTTGGTTTTTTCTTTGTTGAATGAATGACTAGCGCATCGAATCATTACTGTGACACGTTGTCAGTTTTGGACTTGGTAGCAGTATGCTTATTATCTCATCCTATGTTTTGAAGTCAGTTTATTGTAATGATTAGATGTATAATGCCACAAATATTTGGGGGGAAAGGGATGATATATTAGGACTTAAAGAGAATGCCTTCATTATGATAATTTGCATCATGAGATGGTTGACCTACCTTGTATTTCTCCTTTTGCTTGGTGGCTTTTAGAGTTTTCAATGTTTAAGAAAAATTATAATATGTGCTAAGATATCCTTTTATAGGTCATGTTTATAGATCTTAAAAGACATCTCATATCTTTATACAAAATTATCACACAAAAATAACTTTGTGTAAATGTATCTGTAAAACTGAGTGTCTTCATCTCTTAATCTTCTCTTCCACATGTAGTAGTATTCAGGGATTTTTATTTTTATTTTTTTTAACATCTCCCACACTTAGGAATTCATTGACTTTTCATCTGAGAGTACCCTAATTCATTCTAGCTTAGCCACTCTTCATCTCAAGAAACTAAAAACTCCATGTCATATTTTAGTTGTTGCTGTAGCTGATAAACCCCACCTGTAAAATCTTGTCCATATTCTATTACCATTATTTTTTTTGTTTTGCACCCCAAATTAACTGATTCTTTTTGGCGATTTATCATATAGTAACCAAAAATTAATGTTTATCACTAGTAAATAAAATCATTTTGATTTTAACTTTTTTTTTTTTTTTTTTTTTTTTAATTTTCAGGGTACACGTATTTCACGTTGACAGGTTTGCTTGGGACGCTAGTAACCATGGGCTGGCTGACTTAGCCAAAGAAGAGTTAAGAAGAAAATACACACAAGTATACAGACTGTTTCTAGTTTCTTAGACTTATCTGCATATTGGATACAATAAATGCAATTGTGCTTTTCATTTAGGATGCTTTCATTGTCTTTAAGGTGTGTTAGGAATGTCAACAAAGGACAAAAAAGGCAGTCCAAGAATCACATTCTCAGCACACCTCTACCTCTTGAAAATAGAACAACTTGCAGAATTGAGAGTGATTCCTTTCCTAAAAGTGTAAGAAAGCATAGAGATTTGTTCATATTTAGAATGGGAACACGAGGAAAAGAGAAGAAAAGGGATTTTTTTTTCCCACAAGATCTGTAATGTTATTTCTACTTATAAAAGAAATAAAAAATGAAAAACATTTGGATATCAAAAGCAAATGAAAACCCAATTCAGTCTCTTTTAAGCAAAATTGCTGAAGAGAGATGAACCACATTATAAAGTAATGTTTGACTGTAAGGCATTTTCATTTTTCCTTCAGGTTGGCAAAATATTTTAAAGGTAAAACATGCTAGTGAGCCAGGGGTGTTGATGGTGACAAGGGAGGAATATAGAATGAAAGACTGAGTCTTCCTTTGTTGCACAAATACAGTTTGGAAAAAGCCTGTGAAAGATGTCTTCTTTGACTTAATGTCTTTAAAAGTATCCAGAGATACTACAGTATTCACATAAGAAAAGATTATGTGTTATTTCTGAAGTGAGATGTCCATAGTCAAATTTGTATATCTTATTCTTTTGTAATATTTATTTATATTTATTTATGACAGTGAACATACTGATTTTACATGTAAAACAAGAAAAGCTGAAGATATGTGAAGAAAAATTTATTTTCCCTAAATAGAAATAAATGAGTGATCCCATTTTTTGGTAGTATTTGAAATTTATTCTTAAACATGACTACTTTATTTCTGAATAAGAAATTCCCTACCTGCCTCCTACAAGCAGTTCAGAATGCTGTCTCTTGGTTGTCCTAGTGTGAATAATTTTCAGTTACTTTAAAATTATATTGTACTTTCTCAAGCATGTCATATCCTTTCCTGTTAGAGTGCCTATATTACTTGTTTCTGATTTACCTGAAGACAATCTGATTAATTTCTAGGTTTTCACCATATTCTTGTCATCTTGCCAATTACATTATAGGTATTAGACTAGACTAAGATGTACTAGTTATATAGAATATAACTAGATTTATTATGGCAATGTTTATTTTGTCATTTTGCTTCATCTGTTTTGTTGTTGAAGTACTTTAAATTTCCTATGTTCATGGAATTTCACTGTAAAGACTTTAATGTGTATTTCTCAAAATAAAACTTTTTTTCCTCCTTAACCACAGTTATCACAACTAGCAGTACTATCATTAATTTCCTAATAGTTTCTGATATTAGGAAATTCTTTGAACTTTCCTAGAAGTTCTAAGAATAGGCACTTATCCACCTATCCATTCATTCATTTGTTAAATATGAGGGCCTGCTCTGCCTATTCTGTAATAACCCAGTGCTTCCAGGGATAGCAGTAACACTGGCTCAGCTATTCAGAAAAAAAGCTGAGTGCCTACTATGTGCAAGTTGCCTTATGCTAAATGTGAGCTTACCAAGATAAATACAAGTGTCTGCCCTCAAGTTCCTTATAGTTTGCCACAGGAAGACCAAAATATATGCTTATTGAGAGAAAGAAGATAAAGTTATAAGTGTTACAGCCCCAAATATGATGGGTGCTTAAGCTGTTTGTTAAGTAACTGAGTGGCAGGGAGGGAGACATTCAAGGCAGGAAGCTGATTGAGAAAGCAATAATAGATGAGATTATAATGGCAGGATGGTTGAAGTAGGAAAGGCTTAGAGCAAGGGCTAGACTATGTCATGTGTTCTGTGTAGATGTGAAAATTATAAGCTCTAGACTTTTTATTCTGCTCAATCAAATTAGAATCAATGAGCATAAAATAGGTTTATAATAGCAAGAACTTGCTATCTTTGGATAAGGGTAAAAGCAGAAATGCTATTTAACAGTCATTTACCTTGAAGAAAATATAAACAATAGGCTTGCTAAGGGTAAAGCTGTTTTCTTGTAGGATTTCTGTTTACTGTGTATCCTGTAGTTATGAGGTTGAACGGTTTTATTTTTGTTCAGGATAACGTCTTCTATGAGATTTTACTTTGCAAAGGTTGTATTGCTTTTCCTGTTGAGACTGATGTATTTGTTACAGCAAGTTATACCTGCTCACCGTAGAAATTTGAGTTTTATACTCCTGCTCACCGTAGAAATTTGAGTTTTATAATATTTAGCCCAATATCACTGTCACATTTCTGGGAACACTTGAACATGAATAGTTTTTGTCTTGTCACACCCTAACCCTGTTTGCTTTGGTTAATGTCCAATGTGCAAATGCCTCATTTTCCTCCCACCCGTCCTGAGTGTTTTCTTCCTCCTTCCTGAAACTAAAAACAGCCCATTCCCTGAAGGTACTGCTTCCTTTGCAGCCTATTCCAGTGGTGGCTGGTTTATTTTCATGCATATGACTCATTGTTAAGAGGTGGTGGAGGTGTTTTCCTTGTTCCTCACTGTCATGTCTTCCATCTCAACCCCCACACACAACTCTTTAAAAAGAGTAGCTGTCCATTCACTCTGTAGGGTAATTCACTAAAATGTCAAATGTTTTCCTTATAATTCTCCTTGGTGAAAAGCATGGATTCTGGAGACAAATCGGAGCCCTGGCATTTATCAGCTGCAGGACTCAAGGGATATTCCTTGTCAGTGTACCTTAGTTATCTATGTGTAAAGTGGGCCTACAATCAGTACCAGCCTCATAGGATTTGCAATGAGAATTAAGTTAATACACATAGAGCTTAAAATGGTGCCAGTCATGTAGGAAGTGCTCGGTAAGTTTTAGCTCTTTTTGGTGCACAGGTGGAGAGATTGCCTTAGGTGGAAGCATGCAGGGCTTCTATAGATACCAGGAAGGAACTGTTTGCAGGTGGATTGGAGATGCCCATGGTGGCAGCTTTTGGAAATTGATTTCACATTTCTTCTGTTTTCTCAGGGACATATACATCAAGGTCATCATGAAAATGATGACACGTGAGGAGGTGTTATGTTTGAAGACAGGCAGAGAAGGAAAGGACTAGAAACATTTAGTCAATGAACAGGCCATGCTAAAGACCCAGTTGAGGTGAGTGCTCATGAATTTAGAGAGCAATCATCAAGCTTGGTTCTGAGTTTTTCTGCAGTCATATTTAGCTTTCTAGAGATGGTTTCAGAAAAAACCAGTTGCTTGGATTTAATCATGATTGGGTGTTCCCAGGTGAATTTGATGACGTGAGTTGAGCATGTGCACAAGGGAGTGATTAAAATGATGGACCATAGAATTTAAGCTATGTGAGAAGGGAAGTGAAGACATATGAGTGGTAAGAAACAAAGAGTAACAGGATCAATATTTTGTAGGCCTTAATGGGGTCATGTCATTGTTAGACTTGGGGTACTATTTAGGGTGAACTAGAATGGTAATATGTAGTAGTGAGAAATAAGAATGCCTCAATTGAAGGTAAAACAGAATCGGCAACCAGAGGACAAAACTGTCTACAAATATACTTCCCCTTCATTTTGGGCACAAAGTTAGACACATTTCCTGGCACCCTTGCAGTTAAGTGTAGAAGGACTGAGTTCTGGCCAAAGCAACATGATCACAGATGTGTAGCATTTCTAGGTTTGGCCCTAAAACATTGCATATGCGATCCTCCTTGCCTCTTTCCGTACACTGAGTTGATGAAAGTGACTCTAGTAACCTAGTAAGTCACATGCTAAAGATGACAGAACCACAGAAAGGAAGGAGCTTGAGTCGTTGCTTTGAGTAGAGCTGTCTGCTGATCAGCAACACCCACTTTAGATTTCACGTGGAGAAGAAATAAACTTCTGTTATGTTTTGAGTTCCAACATTTTGGGGATTGGTGTGTTACGTTATTGTGGTCGACATTATCTAAGCTAACACTGAAGCCTTCTAGATTTTGGTGATGCAAGAGTTTAGACAGAACTGTGGTTGTGAGAAGTTGAAATAAAATGGTGAACAAAAGTATTGGTGCAGAGGAGGCCATGGAACATCTTAATTGATACTGAAATCACCAAAAAGCATGGGGATTCATGTTAGAGAGGCATGCTGAGTCAGGGGCTAAAATCTTCAAGAAATGAGGAGTGGCTTGTACATCTGAAGATGATTGCGAACAAGAAGACAGCAGGTGCTATATTCTGATGACATGTAACTCAAAGGAAAGGGTTTTATGGAAAGGAAGGAGGATTGGTCTGCAAATAGCAATGATGAATAAAATAGTGCACCAACTTCACCTCTATGCCTGGTACTATCTGGAACAAAAGTGCAATGAGATATTTTTGCCTACTGGAGATTTGTCTGCACATTCAAACCCACTGTTTGATCCTCTTCCACTCCTTGTTATTGCAATCCCTTTACTTTCTGGTCACCCACCCCTGTCTGTTGAGGGATTTGGAACCTGGCTCACTGTCTCCCAACCATCCTACAATCTGGTATTATCCATAATTATTTCACATTGACAAGGATGACTCCTTATAACATCCGTGCCTCTGGTTTTATTGACCTTTTGATTTCTAATGACGTCTTTCACTGTACCTCAGTCACTCATCTCCATGGAGCCTTCTTAAATCACTAATTCAGGCATATTTTCTTGCTCATTATAATCTATTCAGCTTTCTAGTTTAGTTACCCCAGTATGTTAATCAACTCTCCACTTTCTTCCTATTTATAAGTCTCCTACTGTGATGGATGTTTTCTGTTTGTTCATCCAGAACCACTCTGTAGCACACTCCAACTTGCTGTGACCTCAGAGGCTGACCTATAATGGAAGCTGTGGAGGGGAGAGAGAGCTGCATTCTTTCCAATTTTTGTTTTGTATCAAAACACTCCACAACTTCTTATTTTATTTCCTTTTTTTCTACCATTCTATCACCAAAGGATGGCTTCCCTTCCTTTTTGCCCTTTTCCTCTTTTAGAAACTGTATCTTTCAAAAGCTATCAACTCAGATCACATTATGTTTATGCCCCTTTCCTGAAGGTGTGCTTGTAGTTAGTGCTCTGGTCTACAAGGACACCTTTTCAGCATTTTCATTTTTACGGCAGACTCTTACTTTCTGGCAGTGGTCTTGGAGCAATTTGAGGACTCTGCTAGCTCAGCTTTTTTCTCTTTCATGAAGTCTTTCCACAGACTACCCTTGCTCACCACAGAGGCTTCTAGGAGCAGTGTGAAGGACTCCTAGGTCGTTTTTGTTTTGTTTGTTTTCTTACAGGCAATTTGAAGGTGGTGCTTTGTTTTCTAGTTATGTTGAGAGTGTGGTTTTTGTATGACCACACTTCCTATTGGTGTAGCTGTGGAAAATCAGATGCTTTTATATATTATTGGTGGGAATGCAAACTGATACGGCCATTTTATATGGGAATTTTTCAATATCTAAAACAAATGCATACACATTTACCCTTTGATCCACCAATCTCATGTCTAAAAATGAACTCTGAAGCTATACCTCCAAAAATACAAAAATACACAGGTACAAGATTATTCACCAGAACATTGTTTGTCATTGCAAAAGACTGGAAACCATCTAAATGACTTGCTGAATAAACTATGTTATATCCAAACAGTGGAATACTATGTAGCTGTGAAAAAGAACAAGGAATATCTCTGAACTATTATGAAGTATTTCTAGGATATTATTAAGTGAAAAAAGTAAGTACAGAAGACTTTGGTATGCTACTTCTCATGTGAAAAAGAAGAAATAAAAAATGCATGTCCTTGTTTGTACAAAAAGAAACATAGGAAGGATAAACTAGAAACAATGAGATAGTTATATACAAGGCATGGGTGGAAACAATGGGGAAGATGGGAATTCCTTCTAATTTTTGTTTTGTCTCACAAATTTTAGAATCCTTGTCTCACATATTAAAAAGCCAAGTAAATATAAGCAATGAAAACAGAGAAAAAAATTCAACACAATACAAACACAAAAAAGGAACCTTATTTTATATATAATATATATTTATGTATACATATATTTATATATATTTTAATATATATTTATATATTTTTATATATTTATATATATATATATATATATATATATTTTTTTTTTGAGATGGAGTCTCACTCTGTCATCCAGGCTGGAGTGCAGTGGTGCAACCCCCATCTAGGTTCACTGCAGCCTTCACCTCGCGGGCTCAAGCGATTCTCCTGCCTTAGCCTCCCAAGTAGCTGGGATTACAGGCGTGTGCCACCATGCCCAGCTAATTTTAGTATTTTTAGTAGAGATGGGGTTTTGCCATGTTGGCCAGGCTGGTCTCGAATTCCTGACCTCAAGTGTTCGGCCTCCCAAAGTGTTGGGTTGACAGGCGTGAGCCACCACACCCTGCCCCTTACTGTATTTCAAGTGAATAACTTGACCACAATTAAGAGGGAGCTGTGAGGTAGAATTGAATTAACCTCGGAACACAGTATTTTGATTATACAAACAAAAGGCTAAAGACAAGAATATGAACAAATGTTGGATTTTGTCTAGTGGGTTTGTTCTTCATAGTAGTATGGGTTAGCAGTTTTAACACTATGTACATTCTTAGATGGGGTAGATAAGCAAATATATTGCAAATAATGAGTCAGGTTTCTCACTGTTGAAGGGAATTACAAATAAGGGAACACTAGCATGGAGACTGTGGTATTTGTAATTTGAGTTATCAGTATAAACTCATGATTTTGCACATAACTGATACACAGAGAAACATGTATACACACACACACATGAGTGTGCATATCTCTATTAGGTTCTCCAGAGAAACAGAACCAATAAGGGATATATAGATATATGAAGAGATTCATGGGAATTGGCTCATGCAATTATGGAGACCTAGAAGTCCCATAATATGCCATCTTCAAGCTGGAATCCCAGGAAAGCAGGTGGTGTAATTCTGAGATTGAAGTCTTGAGAACTGGGGGAGTCAATGATGTAACTCCCAATCTAGGGCTTAAGGCCCAAGGACCAGGGGCTTCTGGTGTGCAGATGCAAGTCCTGGAGTTCAAAGGATTGAGAACCAGGAGCTCTGATGTCTGAGGGCAGTAGAAGATGGATGTTCCAGCTCAAGAAGAGAAAGTAAGAATCCGTCCTTCCTCTACTTTTTTGTTCTATTCAGATGAGCCCTCAATGGACTGAACGATGCTCACCCACACTGTGAGGGCTGGTCTTCTTTACTCAATCCACTGACTTAAGTGCTCATCTCTTCTGGAAACACCTTCACACCCAGAAATAATGTTCTACCAGCCATGGGCCTGTCACTTAGCCCAGTCAAGTTGATACATAAAATTAGCTATCACAACATCTGTGTGTGTATATACATATGTATTTGCATGTGTGCGTATATACGTGTGTGTATATATATAAATGTGTGTGTATGTTGTGACTGTGTGGGTGTATACACATATATATACATTATATTAAAAATATTTCACTATATTAATATATAGTATATATGTTATATATAATGTTACATATTATATATTAATGTAATATATATTTACATCTTATAAAAAGACATTTTTATAATCTGTTATACATTATATAAATATATGTAATATATAAATTATATACTTATAAGTACATTATGTTATGTATATATATGCTATATGTATTTATTATATATGTTATATATAATCTATTGCATATATTTATAATATATAAAACATATATAATCTGTCTTCTTGGAAAAGCTTACAAACAGTGAGACTGCAGATCCAGATTTCTTTTTTTTTGAGACAGTCTTACTCTGTCACCCAGGCAGGAGTGTGGTGGTGTGATCTTGGCTCACTGCAACCTCCGCTTCCTAAGTTCAAACAATTCTCCTGCCTCAGCCTTTGGAGTAGCTGAGATTACAGGCACGCACCACTCCACTTGGCTAATTTTTGCACTCGGATATTCAGATCCAGATTTCTAAATATCTTTCTCCAGTTAAAAAAAAAAAAATAACGGCTCCTGGGAGAAATGGCTGATCTCCAGGCTAGGATAGGGAAAGTAAAAGATGAACCTGGAACATCTTGTGGGTATCACAAATTAAGTGCTGAAAAAATTATAGTGACATGTCAAATGGATTCAGAAGCCAACGTGAACAAGCTCCTACTGACCAAATCTGAAACAATTACAGCAAATAAATAAATAATGATGACAATGGATCATAGCACACAGAATAAAATAAGAATTTGAGGCCGGGCGCGGTGGCTCCACGCCTGTAATCCCAGCACTTTGGGAGGCCGAGGCGGGCGTATCACGAGGTCAGGAGATCGAGACCATCCTGGCTAATGGTGAAACCCCGTCTCTACTAAAAATACAAAAAATTAGCTGGGCGTGGTGGTGCGCGTCTATAGTCCCAGCTACTCGGAGGCTGAGGCAGGAGAATGGCGTGAACCCGGGAGGCGGAGCTTGCAGTGAGCCGAGATCGCGCCACTGCACTCCAGCCTGGGCAACAAAGCAAGACTCTGTCTCAAAAAAAAAAAAAAAAAAAAACAGAATTTGTGTCCATACTAGTATAATTGAATAAATAAAGACAAGAAAGTCACCTTTTTTATAGCAAGATTCCAATTACCTACATGTAGAAAAAATGATGCAATTAGAAAGTCAGCATTTGGCAACCATCACAGTACAGTAATAATTATTTCAGGCAAGAATCAATGAATGCTAAATCAGTAAAAGTCTGATGAGAAATAATTATATAGTCTTCAATTTTTTGCTCCACAAAATACTTAATTGCAAATAATAACTTGGCAGAAGAAAAGCCCGACACACACTATTTTAGAAAAGTGATCAAAATTAACATCCCTGGTAATGGGACAGATAACACCTGGTTCCTCCTGATAGGATACATTGAAAAGAACTCTGTCATTTCTGTGGTATTGTTGCCAAAAATCATCATCTGAATCAAAATATGAGGAAGTATCAGAAAAAAGACAACTTGACCATCATCCTACAAAATACCTCTTCCAGAGTGGAAAGGAATGAAAATCAAGTAGAAGAAGGGAAATAAAAATTAATTTTAAAAATTAAGAAATGAAATAGTAAAGGTAAGTGTAAAAATTAAAATAGAAAACAAAAATAATAGTGAAAATCAGTGAAATCTAAAGCTGGGTCTTCAAAAAAATAAAATTGGTAAACTTCCATTTAGATTGATAAATATTAAAGAGATAAGACAGAAATTGCCACCCATGAACTTTTAATAATGCAACAGAATACGTCACTCACTGCAGAGAATAATCATTGAAAGAAGAATATAAGAATATGGCAAGCAACTTTATGCCAATAAATTCAATAAACTGAATGAAATGAACAAATTCATTGAAAGACACACATTACCAAGACTAACCCAATATGCAATATAAAACTTGAATTGCCCTATTAATTCAAAAAATTGCATTTTTAATTAAAAATCTTTCCAAAAAGAAAAGTTCATGCCTAAATGGCTTCCCTTGTAAACTCTAGCATTTGAGGAAGAAATAAAACCAATTATACACAAACTCTGAGAAAATAGAGAATACTTCCAAACTCATTTCATGAGGCCAAAGATGTAAGAAAACTACAGACAAATATCCCTTATGAATATAGACAAAAATATACTTAAAATTTTAACAAGGCAAATTAGTACATGTAAAAGAATATTATACATCATGATGGAATGAGGTTTATCTGGGGAGTGAAAGGTTGGTTTGATAATTTATTGAAAAGAACTCTGTCATTTCTGTGGTATTGTTGCCAAAAATCATAATCTGAATCAAAATATGAGGAAGTATTAATCAATATAATTCACCATATTAGAATAAAGAAGGAAAACCATATAATCATTTCAATAAATGAAGGAAAAGCTGTTTATAAAGTTCAACACTAATTTGTGATTTTAAAAATCTATCAGCAAACGAAGAATAAAAGAAAAATTTCTCTTAATCTAAGTAAAGGCATCTTCAAAAACCTACATCTTTCACTGTACTCAGTAATGAAAGCCTCAAAGCTCAAAGATAAGGAACAAGGCAGGGATATTCTATTCTGCCACTTCTATTCAACGTTATACTGGAAATTTTTGCTGGTGCAGTAAGGCAAGAAAAATAAATGACAGTCAATAAATTGGAATTGTAGAAGTAAAGTTGTTTTTATTGGTAGATGACATGATCATGTATTAATACATAGAAAGCTTAGAGAGTCTACTAGAACTAATAAGTGGATTTATTGAGCTCAGAATACAATGTTAATGTACAAAAATTATAATTTTGTATATTAGCAATGAACAATTACAAAACGAATTTAGAAAACAACTCCATTTCCAACAGCACCCAAAAACATGTTAGAGATAAATTTTACAAAACATGGAAGATACTTCTTTTCCTGTGCAGAAGTTAATTAGATCCTATTTGTCATAAAAAAGAATGAGATCACGTCCTTTGCCGGACATGGATGAAGCTGGAAGCCAACATTCTCAGCAAACTAACACAGGAACATAAAACCAAACACTGCATGTTCTCATAAGTGGGAGGTGAACAATGAGAACACATGGACACAGGGAAGGGAACACCACACACCAGGGCCTGTCAGGGAGTGGGAGGCAAGGGGAAGGAGAGCATACGGACAAATACGTAATATATGCAGGGCTTAAAACCTAGAGGATGGGTTGATGGGTGCAGCAAATCACCATGGCACATGTATACACCCATGTAACAAACCCGCACGTTCTGCAGATGTATCCCAGAACTTAAAGTAAAATTTTTTAAAAATGGAAGAATTCTATTTTAAAAAAAAAACTATAAAATTTTGCTGAGAGAAATTACAGACAAGTAAATGTTATTAACATGTCATTTTCATGGGTTGGAAGCCTCAATAGTGTTAAGATAGTAATTCTCCACATATCAATTTATAACTCCAATAGCGATTTTAAGAAAGTGATTCTAAATTTATGTTAAAATGAATTGCCTCTCCTAAACCTCCCTTGTAATTTTTTTAAAAAGATTTCAGAAAACGAAAGACTATATTACTCAGACTCCATTGGAGCTAGGAGTCTAGGAGAAAATTTGATCTACAACGTAACAAGCAGTTATGTGATATTTGGAGGTCAGAATTAAGATATAGGCCAACTTCCCACTGCTCCTGCTATTTCCAGCAAGATAAGATCAGACATAGGTGATTGTTTGTGGTGGTCTTTTTCTACTTTCATTTACCTGGTCATCAACTTTATGGGAATAAAAATCTGTGGTAGGAAAGCGATTGTAGCAGCAGCAGATTCCTGAACTCCATGACCTCGATGGTGTGATCCTGAAGCCAGTAGTTCAAAAAGGCAGTTCTCTAACTTCTAATATTCCCAGCTCTTTCTTTCAAAGAAACTAAGAGGGATTTTTGTTTTCTTCACTGAAATGTGGCTAATCAAATATTCCACAGCTCTTAACTATTTTTATTTCAACCAGTTTCCTTCCCCTTAGCTAATCAATTAAGTTAAACCACTAAGTTCATCAGTGCCTTCCAGTCCACTGATTCTCTCTCAATATTCACTTTTGAAAGGGCCATGGAGGAAAATGAACCAGTAAGATCCTCCCTGGGGCAGAGCTACCACACTAGAGGCACACAGTATTGAGTACAATGAGACTTGCAGAGAAGAATATAGCAATCTGGGGAAAGCAGACCACACGTACTGAAAGTAGCATGACAGAAGTAATGCTTATTAATTTAGATTGTAATTTGAAATTGCCACATTATTCATTTCTAAGATTTCAAATTATATCTAACAAGTTGTACTTCAGACCTGCCTATTTTTGTTTTACAGGTCCTATTTAGTTACTAATGGATATTAATCCTTTATTTCCCATATTTGTTTTGATATCTTTATCACATTTTTCTATTGAAAGAAATTTCACTTAGAGTCAGTTCCTTTCCAAAGTTGATTTTGTTGGCTCTCTCTCATGGCATTACATTTCTTCACATTTTACAGTTATGATTTGCAATTTTTTTTAAGTAGACTTTTTGGTTTGTTCCATTCTTTGGTAGATTGTATTAATGTTTCCAATTCTTTACTCCTTCCCTTTTACAGAATTATACCTGGACATCTTTTGCCAGGTGACTTTTCAGTGCCTTCCACTATAGTAGATGGAATATACTTCCACACTCCATAGAGCCCACTTTTTGTTGACTCACCTATAGTGTTAAGATTGTAATTTTTAAAATCCAGTTAACTTGGTTGCTTTTTATAGAGCGATGAGGCCCAATAACTTAGACCACCATTGTTTAAAAATGGAATTCCTAACCACAATGTGTTCACCTCATCATAGGAAGGAACACAAATGGGGGAGTAGGAGAAAACAGAAATGAATAGGTGACAGTATTTCAGCTTTATGTGTAATGTTTTATTTCTTATATTACAAAGTAAAAGACATGAAGCATTTGACGAAAAATGTTAATTTATATAATTTGAATGACAGGTGCATGGGCAGTTGTTATATTTATATATACTTTTATGTATTCTAAATTTTTTTCTCAAAATAAAAAAGAGAAACAGTCAAGAGTTAGTATTGTGTCATCAAACTCATTACAGACCTCAATTCATTTTGTTTTATTTTTTTCTGAACAACATAATTTGAGGAAGTACAGCATACTTTAAAGAAATCTGTAGAAGGGCAAAGTAAAAGCATTTTAAAAAGTCTCATCACCTGAAAAGGGCAGAGAAAAAAAGAATAAAAGGAAGAAGTGCTCTAGCGATCTCATCTAGTTTGTATAAGGAAGAAAGTTGAGGTAATACAGCTGTGTGGGAAAAGGGATAGATTCATATACACTTGATCTTGAGAGCAGACGTTGTTAACAATGAATGAAATGGAAACACACAACTAATCTTTGAAAGAATGGGATGAACCTGAAAAAAGCAACAAAAATAAGAAAAAAGGAAATAGTGATTTAAAATAGATAATGAAGAAACTAAGATACAGACATTAAATAAAATGTAAATGGATTATTTTATTTCACTAAAGCTTAAAGACATAGTTTGGTTTAGAAAACAAAAGCTGTGTATGAGGGACATGGTGAAATAGTAAAGGGTGGAAAATAAAAGATAAGCAAAGATAAAATGTAAGGTCACACCAATTATAAAAGGCAAAAATGTATGAAAAAGGTAACATTTATAAATATGTATGTATCAACCTACATGCAACTAGCTAAACACATAAAGCAAAATCATTAGGAATTTGATAAGGCTAATAAAATATAATTATGAATGAAGATTTCAATACATCTCTGCCAGAATCAAACAGATTTGGTAGAAAGAAAGAAACCTGGGACAGGGAAAAACAACCTTATATTATCTAAAGACAATATGTTGGCTTTCCTCGACACTAAGACGCTTTGATACCAGTGCTTTCTTGATTTCTTGATCTTACCAGAATATGTCAAGTGAAGGTTTTACACAAGTGCAACGCCACTACTATGGGCTAACAGCTCTAAAGAGATGCACCCCAATTCTAGAAATGTTAACATGTGAGAAAAATGTTTCTTAGAATCAAAGATATGAGGAGTTATTGCATATATCAATGAAACGTTTGCTCAAAAACATCATATACTTGGCCATAAAGTATATTCACTTTTTTAAAAGGCCATGTTGATAAATATGAAAAAGAAGGTGATCAACAAAATCTTAACCACTTAAAAATTAAGATGCTCCTAGATCACCTTTATATTAAAGATAAAATGTTAAAAATTAAAAACTATTTAGGAAAGAGTGAAAAGAAGTTCACAATAAGTTATTTGGAACACAGAGAACTTTTCAGTGGAACTTGCAAGCTTTAAATGCCTTCATTATTAAGGAAAAGAATGAAAATAAAGGAACTGGAACTCATCTGTGGAAACTAAAGGGCAACAAACCAAATCAAAAGTTTTAACATAATGTATTAGTCAAGATACATATATAAACATAGAATATCAAAACCTAAGACCTCAATCTAAGGTCTATAAAAAAACTTTAAAACAAAGATTAGAATCCTAAGAGTTACTAATGAAATATAGACATTTTTGACAATGCAAAAATTTAAATATAATGAATGACTAGAAAAACTGGAAATAAATTGCTAAAACACAAAAGAGAGATTAATGGTTTGTGTCTATAATGGACAAAAAGCTCTTACACTGATAGGTAAATGACATAAAACCCAATACAACATGGACAGGTACACCAATAGGAAATTTTTAGCGAGGTAAATCAGATTGATCAAGGACATATGAAAAGATGTTGACATTCACTAGGAGTCAGAGTAAAGAAAATCAAAATTTTCAGAGGCATGAAGCATTGAATGAACACACAATAATGGCATTTCAGGGCTAAGGCTGGGCATGGCCCCTCTTAGTTGTCATGGTAACTGAGTAAACCTGGTCTTAACCATGTATTGGAGAAGGAATCGATCCACAAACCAGGGAGGTGTATGGGTGCGGGTTGGGACTGGGCTGACCAAAGGCCGCCAGAGGGGAGGAGGCCTGGGGATCATGAAAGTCTTGAGGATGGCACTGCTTGGGGTAGGGGAGGAGGCCACTTGGCAAGGGGCGGGTAGGGGACCAAGCCTGGTTGGACCCCTGCGCCCCGGGTCTGTACAATACGGTGTGCCATAAAACTCAAAATCTTCTAGCCGAGGTAAGAAAAAAAAAAATTACAAATTCAACGAATAACTACCTAGACAATCCAATTAAACTCTAACAAAATACATGGGATTAAACAATGGACCTAATTATTAGGTAAATAGTGACAATAATAAATTGGATATGACAATGCAAAAATAACCCCATTTATGAGTGGTAATCATTTTAAAATATCAAAGAATGTAGGTACCCAGAAAGAGTCTTCAAATATGTGAAGCAACTATTCACATTTCTTTTAAAATTATAAAAACAGCTCTGAAAATTTAAGGTAAATCATTTTCTTGTTGAAAAATGTGAAAATAACTAGTCATCACAAATTTAAAAATAAAATCAGTGCAATTCCAAACAAAAAAATGTAACATCTATTTTTAACTCAATATCATTAACGAAAGGGCGTAAAACTCAATTGAATAATGTCCTTTTAAAATGAATTTGGCAGGAGCTGTTTCGAAGGAGAAAAGACTTTTGAGATACAGTTCTCCGATAAATTAATTAGTCTATTTTATATATAAAAACTACATTGACCTGGTGACTGTAGAGCCTTTACTTTTTCCCCAGCAGGTATGGTTTCTTATACCATGACCAAATATGAAGAATCAGAAAGTTTTGCTTTGTTTCTTAATTTTTTGCAAATTTTTATAGTCACTCTATATTTGGACAACTATTAAGTGATTTTTAATGCCAATTAAAACAGGGATTCCATTATTTAAGGGACTTATCAGAATTATCTAAAAACACACAAACTAGTCTAGATTTTAAAAATCCTCCAATCACAACCTGTGCCTACCCTGGAATTATTTCATTTCTGGAGAACTCTGCAGTCATAGGCACCTCATCATCAAATGGGAAATCTCTTTTTGGAGTTCTGGGAATTCCCCGTTCTTCAGGGAGGATTCCAATTTTGTTGGAACTAAAAATTATACAAATGTTGAAGGCAGGGATACTTTTTAAGAAAAAAAATACAAAACCATGAATTCAAATTTAGTTTCTACTGTCTTGGAATGAACTATACAAGGAAAGCCCCCTGAAGCATTAGCGTCAAGGGTAAACCTTCCTCTGGCCACATGCCATCCCTCAATTCAGGTTGGCATTCATAAAGGGTAGGGGGTAATTACCCTTAATCAGTGTCTACAATACTTTTCTTCCACGGAAAAGAAAGAACTGTACATATTCTGAATAAGTTTAGGTAAGCTGATAGAAGTTGTCTTTCTGCCTGCCTGCTTAACACAAGGTTCAAGTGGGAAGCACATACTCAGAAGGAAGAAAAAAAAATCCTTCCATTCAGCTACCCTGAGCTTCCACTTCTGCTCAACCAGACCTTCATCTGCCCTATTCTCCAGATGGTGGCAGTTCCTTGCAATGAGGAACAGCCATCGATTTACTAAGGAGAGGACTCTGTTTTTTACTGAAATGTCATATTGAGGCGGGAGAATAGAGTCTGGGGACAGGGAGCCTAAGGCCAACCCACTGCTGACTTCTTGGAATTGGACCAAAAGGAAAACCCCACCTCTTCATGCCCAAGCGATAAGGGGCCAGAAGCCCCCTTACTTTACAAACCCCCCTTTCCCCTTTGTCACTAATAACAAATGCCTCTAATTAGTCCCAGGCCGAACCTTCACTTCATCCTCTGATTAGTCGGGGGCCAATCCTTCATTTGCATAGGGTGTAACCAGTTGGAGGCCTCTAAAGGGTATCTAGTGGTGTTACCAAATTCTTTTCGTTTAATAAAAACCCTAAAGAACATTGCAATTGGGGCTCTTGAGCTGCTTGTTTGAGCCCGCTCCCACTCTGTGAAGTGTACTTTCTTTTCAATAAATCTGTGCTTTCGTTGCTTCCTTCTTTCATTACTTTGTTTGTGGGTTTTGTTTATTTGTTCAATACGCCAAGAACCCATCTTGCAGTCAAGGCTTTCCATCCAGTAACAATATTTTGTTAGCCGACTTACTTATGTTAAATGTTGCTTACCTTCAATCCATGAGTTTTATTTGACGACATTTTAAGATTCACCAATTTGGCAAATTTTGTAATTCCATTTTTTATTTTCGTTATCAACAAATGTATTTTCACAAAATTAATTTTTCTCTTAAAATTGATTATTTAATTCTGTTCTAGAGTATATCACATGTATTTCTGTCAATAATAGCTTTTACTTCTCATAATTTTCTGTTTTATATGTGTATTTTTATTGAATTAATCTTTCATTTTGATAACTATATTCTTAACAATAAAGGACTTCTGGACATTGCTTTTAGTGTATCATGTGTTAAAGCTAAATTTCTTATTTATTATACTTTTAAGTTCTAAGGTCCATGTGCACAACGTGCAGGTTTGTTACATATGTATACATGTGCCATGTTGGTGTGCTGCACCCATTAACTCGTCATTTACATTAGGTATTTCTCCTAATGCTATCCCTCCCCCCTCCCCCCATCCCACAACAGTGATGTTCCCCACCCTGTGTCCAAGTGTTCTCATTGTTCAATTCCCACCTATGAGTGAGAACGTGGGGTGTTAGAATTCGTTTTTTAGATGTTTACTGCTCCCATTCCAAATTAGTATGGACGTGAATTCACAGAGCTCGAAAGACTTCCAAGGGGCATTTTCAGCTCTCGCTCCTCAGCCTGCTCACCAACATCCAAATAATCCTTTAATTTTCATTATTTAGATATCTGCCTCTTTCTTTTGTCATTATTTTATATAATGCTTATTGGATTGTGAAAATGAATAAATAATTGTTGAGAAATGATTTGTGGTGCTTTGTTTGATTTCAGTTTCCTATTGAATCATTCAGAAACAATTAAATATATTGGCTTTTAGTGCCAAAGTAAAATATCTGAAATTTTTCTAGAATTTTGGCCGAAGTTCCAGACATTTATCCTAGCATGACACTGATGACACTAGTTCTCTCTATATAGAATTCAGTGACATTTTCAAATAAATATTTCTAATTGACACCACTTTTTTGTTTTAAGAATATTTGTGTGTGTGTGTGTGTGTGTGTGTGTGTGTGTTTTAAGAGACAGAATATCACTCTGCTGTTGGAGTGCAGTGGTGCAATCATGCTTACTGCAGCCTTGAACACCTAGGCTCAAGCAATCCTCCCACCTCAGCCTCCTGAGTAGCAAGGACTATAGATATGAGCCACCATGACCCGCTAATTTTTTTTATTTTTATTTTTGTAGAGACAGGGTCTTGCTGTGTTGCACAGGCTGGTCTTGAACTCCTGGCCTCAAGCGATCCTCCCACCTCATCCTCCCAAAGTGCTCAAATTACAGGCATAGCCACCATGCACAGCTCAAAACTATTTTTATCAATAAATAAGTATAAATTTTGCTTTAATTCAGATGTTACATTAATTGCATTAATTTTAGCACTACCAAATCATTAAATTACAAGGAATTTTACACTTAAAGTAAATAAAATATATATTTATGTCAAATAAAATTGAGGAATAGATTCAGTTCTATAAGAGATTTTAATATATGATGAAGAAAAATAGATTATGGTATGGTTTGTTAAATTAATAGTGCTGCCATAATTGATAATTGATTAAAACAATAATCCCTTGCTTTGTAAGTTTTCATAAAAGTTACTTTCTAATTTTAATAGACCATACATTGTGGCAAGTGGTCCACAACCTAGATAACAATGAAAAACCCGTATCACTATTATTTTTTGAAATGATATTAAGTATTTTACTCTGAAATTGCTTTAGTCAAAAATACTAAAACACTAAAATTTAATTAAAAATAAAATTTAGTTAAAAATGCTAAAATACTAAAAACACTATAATCATAGTGTTTAAATTATGATGGTTTATTCTAAGTTTTAAAATTCTTTTCATCAATACATTGATGAAAGATTGTTTCAGAAATTTTATTTAAATATTTTAAGGTAGAACTTATTTAATATGTGCTTTTAATTATGTCTCTTGATGATTATAACTATTCTTTATTTGAGCATGAGTTTTACAAAATTTTAGTCCTGTTTTGGTGAATCTATGAATGTTTCCACTTTTAAAGATACAACATTTAAGTACCATTTGCATCTATTTTCTTTTTTAGTATTTTTTTCCTCAATATGAAAGGATACTTAAGAGTTTTCTGGCATTTCCTGATGTTTCTGATTTAAGACTTTTACTGCACTTTATTTTTTATTTTTTATTTTATTTTATTTTTTTGAGATGGAGTCTCACTCTGTCGCCCAGGCTGAAGTGCAGCGGCATGATCTCAGCTCACTGCAACCTCCACCTCCTGGGTTCAAGCGATTCTCCTGCCTCAGCCTCCCAAGCAGCTGGGACTACAGGAGCATGCCACCCAGCCTGGCTAATTTTTTTTTTTTTTTTTTTTTTTTTTTTTGTATTTTTAGTAGAGACATGGTTTCACCATATTGGGCAGGCTCGTCTTAAACTCCTGACCTTGTGATCTGCCCGCTTCAGCCTCCCAAAGTGCTGGGATTACAGGCATGAGCCACCGCGCCCGGCAACCTTTTCTACTGTATCAGGTGATGTTCCAGGCTGTAGTACATTAATATAATCTTATTTTCTCAGAGATTCAGAAGATTCATATTAATAACAGTAAAAAGAGGAACATTAAGAAACATATTCAGAATTTGTTGGATGTTTATTTTCAATATTAATACATATTATTCACTAAGTATCAAAGTACTACATATTTACTAGTCACATAGAAATCTCACTCTAAGAACCATAATATCAAATCGAACTAGTTAGAAACTGAAGACATGACATAAGCCAAGAATAGTGGGATGAGGATGCACTAACCACAGAGTCTGAAAAGAGCAAGCAGCTCCATCACTCCCTGCCTGCTGGGCCAAGCCCCTGAAGCACCCCACATCCTATAACCATTAGCTTAACAAATGAGATTGTAAGAGAATTTACCTATATGACAAACCTGCACATGTACTTTGAACCTAAGATAAAAGTTTAAAAAACAAATAAATACTTCCGAAGGCTGAGGCAGGCGGATTGCCTGAGCTCCGGAGTTCGAGACCAACCTGGGCAAAACAGTGAAACCCCATCTCTACTAAAATACAAAAAATTAGCCAGGCATGGTGGCATGTGCCTGTAGTCCCAGCTACTCAGGAGGCTGAGGCAGGAGAATTGCTTGAACCCAGGAGGTGGGGGTTGCAGTGAGCCGAGATCATGCCACTGCACTGCAGCTCTGGGTGACAGAGCGAGACTCCATCTCTAATAAATAAATAAATAAATAAATAAATAAATAAATAAATAAATAAATAAATAAATAAAATTGGTCTGTTTACACATTTTTTCACTTCTTACATAAGGTTTGGTAATTTATTTTTCTTAGAAAAATCGCTTTTGAATCCCAGTTTTTTCATTTATAAGAATAATTTGTGCCTGTAATCCCAGTACTTTGGGAGGCTGAGGCAGGCAGATCATTTGAGGTCAGGAGTTCAAGACCAGCCTGGCCAATATGGTAAAACCCTGTCTCTACTAAAAATACAAAAACTAGACAGGCATGATGGTGCATGCCTGTAATCCCCGCTACTTGGGAGGCTGAGGCAAGAGAATTGCTTGAGCTTGGGAGGCAGAGGTTGCAGTGAGCCAAGATTACACTACTGCATTCCAGCTTGGGTGACAGAGAGAGCCTCAGAAAAGAAAAAAACAAAAAAGATGAATTTGTTACTTTATAATTATTTCAATTTCCTCCATTTTTTTGCTCATTTGTTTTTCAATGAAAATGTATTGAGGGCATAGCAAGTTTCTAGATACTGTTCCAATGTTTAGTATATATCGGTGAATAAAATGCATGAGGTTTCTTCTATTATGGGGCTTCAATGTTAGTGAGGAAAGACATGGGAAAAAGCAGTAAAATGATTTCAGGTAGAGTAAGTGCCGTAAAGGTAACATAGATCTAGATATGGGAAGATCTAGTAAAATAATATCTCCAGAGGAAAGAAAATACCAAAAGTGCTAAAAAGAAAATGAGGTTAAATTATATTTATTTCTATATTTTCTTTGCTAATTCACTATATTTGTGGTTTGCCTCTTTTTTCTCATTGCTTGTAGTTTAATTTTTATTCCTAAGTCAGAGAGTTAGCATTGAATTTATTTCTGAGTTCTACTACTTGTTTTCTTTTTATTTTAAGGCATTATTAAAATGTGATTGACAAATTGCACTTATTTAAAATGTACAATCAGATACATTTTTACCTATTTATACCCCCATGAAATCATCTTCTTCTGTTACTATGAAGATACCCTTTGTGCTCTTTTCCTAAGCAGTCCCTCCACTTGGTGCAATCAATGCCATCCACTCTTGCCTGCTCCAAGAATGTGTTCTTGCAATCATTCCTCCTCTTTCTCCTCTGGAATCAATTTCTTGTTTCTATATTGTCCTCCACTTGCAGCCCCAGACTTTCCAAAGAAGTTCTCTATTGTCATCATCTCTGATTTCTCACCTGCCTTTCTCTCTTGAATCCATCTAATTAGGCTCCCTTTCCCATCACCTCACCAAAATGGCTCTTGTCAAAATTACTGATGACTTCCATGTTACCAGACTGGATGGCCAATTATTGAGATTCAACTCTCAGCAGCCTTTATTATATATGAATTTCTTTATTTGTTAGTTGTTACAGCCCATAGAATGTAAGGTCTTTGTTTTGTTCACTGCTATATTCCTAAAATCTATTGTAAAATCTATCGTAGTTCGTAGCACATAGTAAGGGCAAGTTACCTATTTGCTGAATGAATTGAATCTCCTTCATGTGTAGTTTTCTAGTGTATAATCTTCTCTATAACATTTTATGTTTCCTTTCTCCACTGGGAAGGGGGTGCATGTCAATATCATTTCATAGGTCACATGAGTTTTTTTTCCTAGTTACTAAATTCTTAAAAAGATATGATCTTTAGGGTATATACTGAGTGGGGTGAGTCAAGGAGAGTGCTTCAATATTGTTTGTTGACTCTAATCATCTCAGGAATTTTTTGTTTGTTTGTTTGTTTGAGACAGAGTCTTACTCTGTCACCCAGGCTGGAGTGCAGTGGTGCTATCTCTGCTTACTGCAACCCCTGCCTCCTGGTTCAAGTGATTCTCTTGCCTCATCCTCCCAAGTAGCTGGGATTACAGTAGAGATGGGGTTTCACCATTTTGGCTAGGCTGGTCTCGAACTCCGGGACTCAAGCATTCTACCCACCTCAGCCTCCCAAAGTGCTGGGATTAAAAGCTTGAGTCACTGTGCCTACCCTAATCATCTCAGTAACTGGACTCTAGGCTAACAGGAAGTCTTTCTAGGTCATAAAGTATTGTTGTACGGTATGTTTCCTCATGGAAATTTATATAACAGTTATTTCAAAGCTGTCTGCTCTTCACTTTTTCTCCTTCACTCTAATGTACTCAAGCCTGATTTTTGCAAAGAAGGCATGACGTTGCTCTTTGTTACTTTTGTTACCGCTAAGTCCTTCTTCCCTCGATATTCCAAAGTCTTAAACGGGCTATCGATACTCCCTACTCCCAATCTATTCTATTTATTTACCTGAAATATTATATTTTTTGTTTACTTGCTATTTTATGTATCCCCCAACTAGAACACAAGCATCATGAGGAGCTCTGTTTATTTTATTCATTGCTGATTTCATTGTGCCTAGAAAAGTGCCAGGCATGTTATTGTCTTAATAAATGAATATATGAATCAACTTAAATATCAGGTGTTATGTGTGCCTCAGTAAGGAATATGAAAAGGCCACAGGTGTGGTCCATCCAAAATTACTTTCTCTCATCAAAAATTCCAATTTAGCATCCATAGGTTTATTTGGGTTCTTTACACATGCATTTTATTCAATACTGTTCATTGAAAAAAAAGCTTCAGTTAGCCTTTCTACCTTATTTATAATCTATGAGATTTGTTATAATTCCACTTTGGGAGGAACATGGGTGATTTTTACATAATTTGTTACCCATTGTTTTGTTTTCAAAATAATGTTTTCTTTTGTTTCTTGATTTAAAAGGTGTAAATAGGTTGGAGTTTAATAAGATGAACAATGTGTATTTCTTAATGGGGGGAAGAAGAAGACAATTAAACATACAGGTATGTTTGTGTATTTCATGGTGTGAAAATGAGAGTATTCTTTACTGTCGCCTGCCGTTTTCTTAGTGAATTAGAAAATTATCACCTGAATGTGGGACATTGTGGAAAAGAATATGATATATTTTAGAAGAACAATGGCATGATACAGTAATCTAATGAAAACCTTAGGATGCATTGGCAATGCTGAATACCAGTTTAAGGTTTCTAACCATTAATTTGTAGTGAAAACAATCAACCCAGATGTGTGGAATTTTTTTTCCAGCAATGTTCAGCTGCTAGAGTCCACATATGTAGAAAGAGTAGATTATTGAATTCATCTAGGGTTGGAGCATATGTATGCTAGAGAGAAATTGAGACAACTAATGCAAGCAAATTTGCAAGCGTGACTATGATGTACTACACCATCAAAACTGAGAAAGAAGAGTGTGTAAAAGGGACTAATGGATGATGAGTAAATTGCTGGAATCAATCTAAAAGTCTTGTTTAGGTTTTAAAAAATGTCTGAGGTGGAAAGTGTTTTATTAAATGAACTGAAGTATGAGAAGTAGTAGATCTAGGATGTTTCAGATCACACGAGGTAAAGAGTCAAGAAACTTTAAGGTCAGGATATTCAATGGATTATTAAGTGAACAGTGAAAGCATAAAGATATTTCTTTGTCCATATACAACCTGTCAAATCTTGCATGTTCTGGCCCCATCTCTCACTCAAGATTTATCTTAATCACCTTATTCTTGCTCCATAAGCTTTGGCCACATCAGTTTATTCTCAGTTATTTCCCTCCTAAGCACCTTCTCACAAGATGCTAGTTTTTTTGTACAGGTTTCTAGCTTAGAGGGCTTTTATGACCGGCCTCTCTCCCCCGCATCTTACCTCTCACATCTTTTCTCTCTGTGTCTCTTAATTTATGCTGTGTCAAAAGCAAACTCTCACATCCCACACTCACTATTTTCTATTCAACTGTCATATTACATATCACTTCTTATTGTTATAATTATATATTTTGCTTCATCTAGATATTTGTGATATTTATCCTATTTTGTTGTTGACTGCATATGCTAGTTTTACAGCTGAAATTATTAAAGGATCTGTTTTAAATTCTTATGGTGGTAAGAATTCACTCATTATTTTATAAGCTAGTTTCATGAGTTATGAGTAAATTTTTAATTGTTACTTTATTTTTTTGTGAGATCCTGAATTCTACTTTGGTTTCCTGATAAATATTTCTTATTTTATTTTTCAGATTATCATATCTTCCTTTGCATTAATTTATCAGACTTAGCCTCTTCTTCTGTTGGTAATATTAATCTCAAGGACAAAGTCAAAAGTATTTATGAGGATTCAAAGAGGAGCTCGTAGAGCTATTGAGAATTTTTTTTATTTCTTCCTAGCATTTAGAAATACTCTAAAAGGTAAGATAAATAAAAGAAGAGATGAGGCCGGGTGCAGTGACTCACGCCTGTAATCCCAGCACGTTGGGAGGCCAAGGCGGGCAGATCACGAGGTCAGGAGATCGAGACCATCCCGGCTAAAGGGTTTAGTAGAGAAACCCCTTCTCTACTAAAAATACAAAAAAAAAAAAAAAAAAAATTAGCTGGGCGTGGTGGCAGTCACCTGTAGTCCCAGCTACTCAGGAGGCTGAAACAGGAGAACGGCCAGGAGGCAGAGCTTGCAGTGAGCTAAGATGGCACCACTGCACTCCTGCCTGGGTAACAGAGTGAAACTCTGTCTCCAAAGAAAAAAAAAAAAAAAAAGAAGAGATGAAAAAGGAGACATTACAACCAATACTACAAAAATTAAAAAGATCATTAGAAGGTATTATGAGCAACTGTATGCAAATGAATTGGAAAACCTGGAAGAAATGGGTAAGTTCCTAGACATATATACCTACTAAGATTGAGTCATGAAGAGATAGACCACCTAAATAGGCCAATAAGAAGTAATAAGATAGACACAGTAATAAAAAGTGTTCCATCAAAGAAAATCTCAGGACCTTACGGCTTTCCTGCTGAATCCCACTAAACATTTAAAGAAGAACTAATATCAATCCTACTCAAACTATTTCAAAAAATTGTGATGAAAAGAGTACATCCGAATTCATTTTATAAGGTCAGCATTACCCAGATACAAAAAAACAGACAAAGATACAACAACAATGAAAAAGCAAAACCAAATGCCAATATCTCTAATGAACATAGATGGGAAAACTGTCAAAAAATACTCACAAACTGAATTCAACAACACATTATAAAGACTATTCATCATGATTAAGTGGGATTCATTCTAGAAATGCAAGGATGTTTCAATACATGCAAATCAATAAATGTAATACATCACATCAGAATGAAGGAAAAAAGATTTCAATAGACACCAAAAAAGCATTCAATAAAATTTAACATTCTGTCATGATTTTAAAAAACTCTCAACAAATCAGGTACAGAAGGAAAATACCTCAACACAAAAAAGGCTGTATATGACAAACCTGTAACTAGTATCATACTGAATGGGGAAACACTGAAAGCTTTTCTACTAAGGTGTGGAACAAGACAAAGATTTCCACTTTCACACTTTTATTCAACATTGTACTGTAAGTCTTAGAGCAATTAGGCAAGAGAAAGAAAGAAATCAACTTATTTTTGTTTGCAGATATTATCTTATAGTTAGAAAAACCTAAAACCTTCACCAAAAATCTATTTGAACTAATAAACAAATGCAGTAAAGTTGCAGGATACAAAATCAATTCACAAAAACCAGTAGCATTTCTATATGCCAACAGCAAACAAGCTAAAAAAAAAGAGAAAGCAATTCTATTTACCATAGTTACAAAAATACCCTGGAAATCTACTTAATCAAAGAAGTGAAAGATCTTTACAGTGAAAACTATAAAACTCTGATTCAAGAAATTGAAAAAGACATGAAAATATGGAAACATATTCCATGTTCATGCATTAGAAGAATCGATATTGTTAAAATATCCATACTACCTGAAGAAATCTACAGATTCAATGCCATTTCTATCAAAATATCAATGATATTCTTCACAGAAATAGGAAGTACAATCCTACAATTTAAATGAAATCATGAAAGGCCCAGAATAGACAAAGCTATCCTGAGCAAAAAGAACAAAGCTGGAGGCATCCCATTAGTTGGCTTCAAATTATACTTCAGAGCTATAATAACCAAAACAGCACGGTATTGGCATAAAATCAGACTTGTAGACCAATGGAACAGAATAGAGAACCCAGAAATAAATCCATGCATTTATAGTCAATTCATTTTCAAAAAAAAGATGCCAAGAACATACATCATGGAAAAGACAGACTTTTCAGCAAGTGATTCTAGGAAAACTGGATACCCATATGCAAAAGAATGAAACTAGTTCCCTATCTCTCCACATATATAAAAATTAAATCAAAATAGATTAAAGACTTAAATCTAAGACCTGAAACTGTAAAACTACTAGAAAAAAGCATTGAGGAAATGCCTTAGGACATTAATTGAGGCAAAGATTTCTTGAGTAAGAGCTCAAAAGCACAGGCAATAAAAGCAGAAATAGACTAATGGGATCACATAAAGCTAAAAAGCTTCTGCACAGCAAATGAAACAATAAACAAAATGAAGAGACAACCCACAGCATGGGAGAAAATATTTGCAAACTATTCCACTGACAAAAGATTAATAACCAGAATATATAAGGAACTCTAATAACTCAATAGCAAAAAAACAAATAACTGGATTTAAAAATGGGCAAGAGATCTGAATAGACACTTCTCTAGGGAAGACATACAAATGGTCAGCAGATACCTGAAAAATGCTGAACATCACTAATTATCATGGAAATGCAAATCAAAACCACAATGAGATATCATCTTACCCCAGTTAAAATGGCTTTCATTGAAAAGACAAAAAATAATGAATGCTGGCAAGGATGCAGAGAAAGGAATGCTGATACACTGTTGGTGAGAATGTAAGTTAGTACAGCCACTATGGAAATCAGTATGGAGGTTCAACATAGAAAAAAAAAAATACCATATGATCCAACAATACCACTGCTGGGTATATATTGAAAAGAAAGAAAATCAGTATATCAAAGAGATATCTACATTCCCATGTGTATTGCAGCACTATTCACAATAACCAAGATAAAGAATCAACATAAGTGCCCATCAACAGATGAATGAAGACAATGTGGCACACATACTCAATAGAATATTATTCATCCATAAAAATGAATAACATCCTGTAATTTGCAACAACATGGATGGTAATGGAGGTCATTGTGTTAAATGAAATAAACCGGGGGCAGGAAGAAAAATATTGCATGTTGTAGCTCATATATGGAAGCTAAAAAAAGTGATCTAATGGAGGTAGAGAGTAGTCACTGGAGTCTGGGAAGGGTATTGGGGAGGGATGATAAAGAGAGATTGGTTCATGGATACAAAAATACTGTTAGACAGAAGGAATAAGATGTTGAGTTCAGTAACACAATAGTGAAAATAATTTATTGTATATTTAAAAATAACTAGAGGAGTGGATTTGGAATATTCCTAACAAAAAGAAATGATAAATGTTTGAGGTGATGGATATAACAATTACCCTGCTTTGATAATTATACATTGTGTGCTTGTATCAAAATATGACATGTATACTATAAATATGTACAACTATTATGCATCCATAAAAATTAAAACATTTTTTAAAAGGTAAGAAACAGTTTCTATTAAAAATATCACTGAGATTATTCTTCCATCATAAATTATGTTGCAAAGAACTCAACACAATAAGAACATTCAAAACTCATTTGCAACTTCTGTGGAGGTTTTATCTCTAACCGTCTCTCATTTATTTTATCATACTTTTCTAGCTTTAAAACGTATTTCCTTTAGATGTCCTGGGATAAAAAAGACAAAGGTCATATTCCCATTATGCTTTATACTTAATAAATCTAAATAGAATCAACTGCTAATCATTTCCTTTTACACCTAATGCTTTTATATTTACAAAATTATTGGATCAAGGCAAAGGATTATATAAGGTAGGGAGTGATTCCCTAAGTTGAGCTATGTATCAGTGTCACTTCTTCAGAAATACAGATGCCTGGTATAAAAGTCGATCACATGAATTGGGTCATTTTTATCATATCCAACTAAAACAGTCAATTGGCCAGGGGGAAAAAGCATTCAGAACACAACATTGATCAAAGAATGCAATTCTATGCAAGCCTGGTTGCTGAAACTGCCTTCTGTAACCTGAAATTAGTTATATCTAATTACGAATCAACCTGCTGTGACTCTAAGACTAGAGTCACATTACTAGTGCCAATAAACTTTCCATACCATGGACCACCCAGTCTGTGTGTAAGCTCCAAATTGTAAGTCTTGCTTCCCAAATAAAACATTTTAAATTTAGAGATTCATCTCTAGTTTTATTTGACTTTGACACTAGTCATAGATCCAGATCACCTGAGTTAGATTTTCCAGTGGTGAAAAATAAAACCCATAATTTGTAAAAGGTCACAGGTGACTCACATATAGCCAAGTGTGAGAGCCACTGTTTTAGACATGAGTATATGCACAGAATGAGTAGCTGTTTACATGTAATGAGTATAGAATGAATAGCTGTCTAAATGAGTAGAATGTTTTAATGTCTTCTGTTAAAGTCTGAAATATTCTTGTAGGTTTACCAGAGGCCTAACTACTCTAATTTCTGGATACAAGACACTGAATTACAATAAATCAGTATTTATGATGTCACTGTAATTGAGTTTGAAATCTAATTAACTTTACATTTTTACGTTTTGCCAAATATTTCCAAGTCTATTTTTAACATTAAATGCTCCTGGCTCAGTGATATGGAGAAAAATAGCATCTTAAATCATTCAGTAGAACCTAATTATGATTTGAATAAATACATTGTCACTTTTATCGAAGTAGGTTATTCACTAAAATTTTAACCTTTATCAGTTTGCTTAGAATCATAATGAAATAATAAATCAAATGTAGTATTTTACATCTTAAAACTTTTAGTATTTTAAAAATCTTGGAAGCAATTAATATAAGAAAATTTTATATGTTGTTGACACCAATGCTTTATAATTGTTGGATTTTACTTTTCTTGACTTATGATTATAATAAAAGAAGCTTAGTAGTAGTGATCTTCATTGTTGTAGTTGTGGATTTGTTAAAACTCATTTCTGGTATGTAAAATAAATCAGCCCATTGTAGCTTTAGGAAAATTCAATGTATATGTATGTGAAGGGTGTTTTATAAGGACATAGGAGTCTCACAGGCCCCACTGAAGGTGGGGTACTATAGCAGTACTATAGCTGCCTTCAGATGGGCAGTGGAGCCAGGCCCTGGATGACAGTCAGGGTCTTCTCTCCATCTTTCTTCTTTTTTCCTTCTGGGTACCTGCTTACATTTTTGTTGTTTGTTGGTTTTGGTTTGGGTTTTGTTTTTTGTTTTTGTCTTTCTTTGGACTGTCCTGCTACATTGTCTGTATACAGCAGGAGACATAACCAACTGTTTCCAGGTTTTGTATTTCTATTCAGGAGATACATCCAGACAGAAGCTAGAATCTCTTAGACACAGCCAGATTCCAGGAATTGAACTCTGGTACTGGTCAGTTAAGGGCCAAGCCACCCTTAAGTCAGTTTCTATGGCTAGAGTCATAGGTCATCATGAAAAAATATTTCATCCAGAATCCAATCTGGTAACCTTGTAGATTGCCTAAGTCGGTTTCCAAGAAAGAAGATTACTAGGCAGAAAGTTTAGTAGATATCCACTTGTATTAGTCTGTTCTCACACTGCTATAAAGAACTACCTGAGACTGCATAATTTATGAAGAAAGAAGTTTAATTGACTCATAGTTCTGCAGGTTTAACAGGAAGCATGACTGGGAGGTCTCAGGAAGCTTACAATCATGGTGGAGGGTGAAGGGGAAGCAAGCACATTCTCACATAACGGAGCATGAGAAAGAGAGCAGGAGCAAGGGGGAAAGTGCTACACACTTTTGAAACCACCAGATCTCATGAGAACTCACTCTCTATCATGAGAACAGCATGAGGGAAATCTGCCCCCATGATCCAAACACCTCCCACCAGGTCCCTCCTCCAACACTGGGAATTACAATTCAACATGAGATTTGGGTGGGGGCACAGCCAAACTATATCACCACTTCCAAGCCTAACTGAATGCATGTGGCTAAAGGGTACCTTTTCTTCATGTTTTGTGTATACGTCGTTATTTAATGCACACATTGATGCTAGATTAAGGGGTAGAACTTAGGGGTAGAACTTCAACAATGTTACTCTTATTTTCAGAACTTTTAATAAATTGAAGATTTCTCTACTTAAATCTCTTGAACTATCTAGAGAATAAATTTCAGAACTGTATCCTTATTTAAGAATCACTAAAATCTGGCTCTAGCCTTCCAATCAAGTACTATTTTGCATTCCTCCTTGATTCTTCAGCCAAACTGGAGAACTTCTCCTTAATTACAACCCACTCTCCATGCTTTTCGCTATCTGTTTAGTTCACTCAAAGGGTCTTCCCATGCATATACGAATATGCCCAAATCTTATACGTTTTTCACAGTTGAAATGTCGGCCCCTACAGTGACCAACTCCTCACACCAAAAGGTGGCATTATTCTATCATTAAACAAACAGTAACTTTCCTACTGTGTACCTTCACGGCTGCACTAAGGAAACAGTACTGAAAATGATACGCTCCTTTCTTCAAGAGGCAAATGTTAGCCCTATGAGCATGGGTTCAAGAAAAGGAGCAGCACATGCAAAGCCCTGGGGGTCAGAAGAAGCAAGCATAGCAAGATAACTCAAAATGTATGAACCAGGCTACAGAGTAGGTCAGAGATGTAAGCAGAAACTATTAATACATAAGTCATTTTAGGTAGTCTGTACTTTGTCATGAAGACAGTGGTGTAATCAATCATAGAATACTTTGATGCAGGAAAGTAAAATGTGCCCTTGCAATGGTTTTCAAACTATCTACACAAACTACTCTAACAATCATGCATATTCCGCAAATTATAGCTTGATCATCACTTTAAAATACTTAGTATGAAAATAATGTGCATTGTCACAATAACCATATTTATCATTGCAACAAAAAGGAGAGCTGGTAGATTAAGTGTGATTTCAAGTGCTATGACTTGTCGATAGTTTAAAACCGTCTAAATTTTGCAAAAAGAATGTTTCATTGACGGTGACCATCAAGAATATAAGATCTCCATTGAAGGCTCTTGATCAGGAATTATATGGAGCATTTTAAGCACAAAACTGTATATGAAAAGTCACATAGAACTTCCAATTTCTAGTTCTACATATAAGGAGACTGGAAGTTACCACTTTGTCCTAATAACAAGTAAAACATATCTTAATAAATCTAAAAGAATATAAATCATATAATATCTGCTCTCCAACTGCAGTGGAATTAAACTGCCAATCAGTAACAGAAAGATAGCTAGAAAATCCCAAAATATCGGGAGATTAAACAACACACTTCTAAGTAACACATCAAAGGACAAAAGAAAAGCGCAACAACAACAACAAAAAAAGACATCTCAAGGGAAATTTTAAAATATTTTGAACTAAATGAAAATGAGAGCATGACTTACCAAAAACAAGCCAAAGCCCTTACCAAATGCTTTACCAGAGAATACATACAGACAGCAAATAAGCATGTGAAAAGATGCTCCACATCATAGGTCCTTGGGAAAAAACAAAATCACACAAGAAGTTGTCATTGCACACCTATGAGAATAGCCAAAATCCCAAACACTGACAGCACCTAATGCTGACGAGGATGTGGAGCAACAGAAACTCTCATTCATTGTTGGTGGGAATGCAAAGTGGTACAGCCAGTTTGGAATATAGTTTGGCAATCTCTTACAAAACCAAACAAACAATCCAGCAATTGTATTCATTGGTGTTTACCCAAAGGACTGAAAACATATCCACACAAAAACTTGCATACAGATGTTTATAGCAGCAGCTGTTGGAGGCCGAAAGAATGAGGGTTGTGATCAACTCAGTATGCCACTGGAGGCTGTAGGAGTAAGCAGCAAACTGTTACTCATAAATGCAGAATGTTGGCAAGCTGACAAACTGCATATGTCACCCAGAAGGAATGCTGAGGGCAATCACGCTCCTGATCTTGTGATTAGGTACATCTGAAGTCTGTTAGTAATAATATGAACCTGTGACGAATTAATCAGCTGACCAATTGTTACCTTCTCCTCCCTGCTCTTGCTATCCAATAAATACGAAGGGCTATAGAAAGCTCAGGGTTGCTGCCTTTGCTCACTAGAAGCTGGGAGCTCTCTTGTTCTTCTCCTGGCCCCTGCCTTTAAAACAGTTTCTTTTCTTTTCTTTCTTTTTTTTTTTTTTTTTTTGAGACAGCGTCTCGCTCTGTTGCCCAGGCTGGAGTGCAGTGGCGCAATCTCAGCTCACTGCAAGCTCCACCTCCCGGGTTCATGCCATTCTCCTGCCTCAGCCTCCCAAGTAGCTGGGACTGCAGGCGCCCGCCACCACGCCCAGCTAATATTTTGTATTTTTAGTGGAACGGGGTTTCACCCTGTTAGCCAGGATGGTCTCGATCTCCTGACCCCGTGATCCGCCCGCCTCGGCCTCTCAAAGTGCTGGGATTACAGGCGTGAGTCACTGCACCCGGCCTAAAACAGCTTCTTGTGTCTTCAGTTTTCATTTCTACATTAGTCTCCCTTCATTCAGTCTTAACGGTCTCAAGTAGTAACAGTAGTAACTGTAGTAGTGGCAGTCTCAAGTAGTAATTGTGGCAGTCAGCCACAAGGAGCTTTATTCATAATCGTCAAACTTGGAAGCAACCAAAATGTTTTTCAGTAGGTGAATGGATAAACTTTGGGACATCCAGACAATGAAATATTATTCAGTGCTAAAGAAACACGCAGCATGAGACAGTAAATGGATCCAAATCTTTGACATGAAGGCTTTTTTTTTTCTATCAACTAATAAGCAAAAATGTTGCTTTTCAACCATTTATATTCATTTCTGAGTTTCACAAATTCACATGTTCCTTATGCATTAATTCAACAACGGTTAAAAAAAAAAACGGAAAAGAAAAAAAGAAAGGAAGGAAGGAAGAAATGAGTTAGCAAGCCTTGAAAAGACATTGAGGAAACTTCATTAAAGACCAATTTGAAAAGGCTACATGCTTATGATTCCAAGTATGTGACATTTTGGAAAAGGCAAAACTATGGAGACAGCAAAAAGGTCAGATGTTGTTCGGAATCAGGAGGTAGAATGAATAGGCAGAGCACAGAGGATTTTTAGGGCAGTGAAACTACTCTATGTGATACTATAACGAAGGGTTTGGGTTTACTATCTGGTTTGCATGGTTTTGTTGGATCATTAGCTGTTTCATGTAGATAGAGGCTCACATGTCATTACACATTTGTCCAAATCCATAGACGGTACAACACCAAGAATCAACCCTAATATAAACTGTGGAGTTTGAGTAACAATGATATGTCCATGTAGGTTCATTGATTGGAACTAATGTACCACTCTGGTGAAGAATGTTGATAATAAGGAAGGCTACGGATGTATAGAGGCAGGAAGTACATGGAAACTCTCTGTAACTTCTGCTCAATTTCGCTGTGTACCTAAAACTACTCTAAAAAGTAAAGCTTATTTTCCTTTTGCTATGCAAAGCAAAGAAAAAGTTACATAAAACTCTACGTAAGTGAGAAAGCTGATGCTTCTCATTTAAAATTTGAAAAATATTGGAAATTTTTTTATAATTTAATATATGAAGCCTTTCCTAATTCATGGTTTAAAAAACAAAACCGGCTATATGTGATTTTTAACATAATGAATTTTTTCATCAAGCCCAAATAGGGGCGCCAAAACACTTCCAATTTATCCCAGGATGACATAGACATGTCACTGTTTTCTACTTTTGCTCAGATTGAAAACAGCTGAAGTATTTGGGGGTAGAAAGAAATCCAGACCCAAAGGAACATACCATTTCATAAATATAGAATTAATTGATTTTGTTACTGAATAAAGCAAATATGATTCAGGTAGAAATGCATGTAGGTAGTCAGCAAATGGCTACAGATCTACAGAGTATTGTCTGTTTTTTTAATATAAAATTTGAGTTATTTTAATGAACTGAACTCTCACTCATACATAAGATGCCTTTCTCAGGATTCAAAACTCCTGGGTTTTTACACTATCTTTCTCCTTGCTAATTCAAATGCAAGAAAGGTACATTCCTCTGACATCTTGCAGAAATCCTTAGGGCATCGGAATCACAGCAAGTCAAATGCAGAAGCCAGAGGCCGAAGGAAGATGGGTGTGTTCAGCGGCCTGTGAGAAGGCAGGTGGCTGATTGTCTCAGGGATTAGAGGGGAGTGGAATGAGTCCAGGGAGGTGGGGGGGGGGGGGCTTGAATGTCACCTTAAGAATTCTGAAAGTGATGAGAAGGTCTTCAAAGTCATGCAGGCAGATGAGCCCTCAAAATTGGGGCTTAGCCCAGGAAAGAATTCAAGGGCAAGCCGGTGGTGTTGGACAGCAACTTTTACTAAAATGATAGTGTACAGAAGCAGCAGAGGTACTGCTCCTTGCAGAGCAGGTCTACTCCACAGGCAGTGTGCCCAGAATAGCAGTTCAGAGGCAGGGCTGCAGTCATATTTATACCTATTTTTAATTATACACAAATTAAAGGGTGGTTTGTGCAAAATTTCTAGGATAAGGGCAGTAACTTCTGGGTTGTCAGGTCATTGCCATGGAAAAGGCTGGTAACTGTTGGGTGTTGCAGTGGCAACGGTAACTTGATGCACTGATGGGATTCTTATGGAAAGCTGCTTCCACCTGGGTCCTGTTTTAGCTAGTCCTCAATCTGGTCCAGTGTATGAGTCCCCAACTCCAGAGTAGAGTCCCACCTATTATCTTAAAAGGGATAGTTCCAGGGGGTTACAGGATAACATTTGACTTTTAGATTAAAAACAGAGGTTGTTCTCTTTCACCATATAGTCCTCAGATGGTGATTTCAGTGTTAGAGGATTGGGTCATTTGAGGTTGTTATAGTTGATTGTTAAGAGTATTGGGAGTAAGGAGGTATTTAGTGCACTGGCCAGTGAGGAAAAAGACCCCAGCAACAGAATGTGGGCTAGTTGAAGACTTTTTTCCTTACAAACACAACTCCCACCTCTCTTTCTTGTATGTAGGGTGTATCTGTAGACTGGTATCTTGGCCACTTTCTAGTGCCTGCAGAGAAACATAGCCCTGCCAGCACCTTGATCTTGGACTTCAAGCTTCCAGAATTGTGAGACAGTAACTTTCTGCTGTTTAAGTCCTCCAGTTTGTGGTACTTTGTTATGGCAGCCCTAACAGACTAATACAGTGACAGCAAACCACAGTACTATTTGCAGTATCTAGGACTTCGTCATCAATATAAATCAGGAATATTTTCAAAAAATGTTCCAGGTGTTACAGATATTTCAAAATATCACTTATACGTATCAATACTTTGAAATCACAGTTATTAAACCACTGCTAAATCATATTATTTAAGGTGTTAATAAAGGAGTGCATATATTATTATATCAAATACAATTAAGGCTACAGTGCTTATATATCATCCTAGTTTTAGTAAATGATCTGCAGATACTTACTTTGCATCAATGAGGCTTATTCTGGCACTCTATTCTTTTGTAATTCTTTATCAGGCTTGCTCTGACATTCTGTTCTTCACAATTCTTTATCAAAATCTCCTATATTTACCCCTGACAGTGTAGCTAACAGACATGATTAGTCATATCCTTCAACATTCCTCAGTTAGTGAAAGTTAGATTGATCTTCAATTTCACTACAGAACCACTGTTTAGGGCAGCTGCTCTGAGCCCAATTGCTAAGTGACACAGGAGAACAGCCTCAACTCCCTGATGTGGAGGAGCAACCTTCCCTGGAATGTGTCACAGTTTTTACCCATGGCTTGGTAATTGCCACAAACACTGTAACCTACTGAATGAGGTGCCAGCAGCTGCCAGCTTTTGTTGACGTTTTGGAAGAGAGAATGCCTGTGGAAGCCTAGTAGTAATGATACACAGGGAGCTGTAGCTCAAACGTGCACAGAGACAGCAGTGAGGAGCCACTCTTCCTGGAGGAAACTACAGAGATTCCCATACTAGAGATGGCAGGCAGGGATTAGGGGACTGGGCAATGGAGCAGAAATCAGGCTGATCAACAAAAGGACTCTCCACAGAACTTGATGCTGCGGTCCCCCTTCTCTACTGCGCCAAAAATCAGTGGGATAGAGATACAGCATTGACTTTTCTGTAGACAGGGCCATCCTTAGGGCATGCAAGACCCCAGCAAAGTGTGTGTGTGTGTGCGCGTGTGTGTGTGTATGTATTCTTTGTCTATGAAAACAATTTGATTTAAAAATGCATTACAAAACTCATGGTCCCATGTGAGGTATAGTCATTTATAAATACAGATTCTTTAATGAGTATTAAAAGACACTAACTCTTTCATTGCCCAATCGTTGCACATGAAGATTCTTCACAGTGTCCAGGCACCATCTCTCCCTTTTTGGAATCTAGATCCTCCATGTTTTTTATTGTCAAATGTGCGCTATGTGCTGTTCTTGGCTAATTTTGTATCTTCTCTGACCAGACAAAGATGACAACACTGCTATTACAATGCCATGGCCCTTTAGAACCTGTTTATACAAGTTGAAATGATAAGAATCTTCTCTTAACCTAGAAGATTTTCTTGCCCTTCTGGTTTCCTAATACCATGTATTCATTGTTAAGTACGTCATTACCCACGGTGTTGATCATCTATTGTACCACCACTAACAATGGCTTCCTTCCAATGACCCTGGAAGGTTACGTCTGTGCTTCATTTATGAGAACCACAATTACAAATACTATCCAAGCGGGAAAAATCTAAATAATATTTACTCTTCTAGTCTTGTTAAATTTATCATTTAGAATCTATAATATGTCTTCATCTGAACTCTTTAGGCCATAATCAACACATGGCTAAAATGGGATTTCTTTCCATGGGGCCTGCATCCCTGCTTTCTACCCCTTGTACCCAGTGGGAGGTCAGACCTTGTGAGGAGTGATAGAGCAGCTCCATCCCCACAAGAAATGTCCACCTGTCGGCTGGCATGGCTTAAGATGAGCCCAGGAGAGTGCCCCATTTCTACATGCATTGGAAGCAGGGCATTGAAAGGAGGGGCCCACTGGTGTTTTAGAAATCTCTGGGGAGAGAACAGCCTGATACATGGGCTGGAGCCAGTGGTGGGGGTTGGGTTGGGAGTGGAGGCTGGGAGGCTGGAAGAGGAGGTGACTGGCCTGGGTGCCATAGTAGGAGCACACAGTATAAAGAACATCTGTTACCACCCTCCCCATCCTCATGTGTCATAGTCCACAGGTGCCAGATGTGGCATCACAGTTGGAACACCAGGCAAGGGCTGTCACAAAGGCCCACACATATTTGCAAGCCCCAGAGTTGGGAATGAACAGTCAGTAGCCTAGAGCCCTGAACTGGAAATACATAATAATCTCTAGTAAATCTAACAAAAAAATAAAAGAATCTCAGTTGCTTTAATACAGTATGATAAGAAGAAATACCATTTCATAAAAACCATACCCCAAAATAATTGGACCTTGGTGGATTCAGGAGGAGCTGCCAAATGGAGTAGGGTCATTTCATTGTATGCCAAAGTATCACTTGTAAGATGGCTGGGATAGACTGAATCCTGCACCCCCCTCCCCACCCCACAAATTCATATGCTGAATCCTGAATCCTCAGTGTGATAGTATTTGGAGGTGGGGACTTTGTGAGGTGATGAGGCTTAGCTGAGTTCATGAGGGTGGGGTCCTCCTGATGGGATTAATGCCCTTATAAGAAGAGACCTAAGAACTTTCTTTCTTTCTCCACTCCATATGAGCACACAACCAGAAGGTGGCCATCTGCAAGCCAGGTTGTCTGTCAATAGCTGTAGGATGCTTAGAACAGTTCCTGGCATGTAGTAAGCTATGTGTTTATTAAATTAAATATACACAAATAAAAGTAAAGTACCTTTTAACTGCCTTTTATGTGTATATTATCAGTTTAAATATTATTTTTTGATGACAGAAAACAGTTTAGATCTAATGCCTCAGGTGTTTTTCTCCTTTTCCTTTTCTGTACTATTACTGGGTTGTTGTTAATTTATATATTATTTTTCTCTGTCTTGTAATTCATCAGTGACACTGAAGCCTTTATGTCATAGTTGGTTTCCCTTTCCTCATCCAAAAACTTCCTAAAGAATAGAAAGCATTTATACTATGAAAGAAAAACATTCATTAATAATTTAGATTTTCCTGTACACCTATGTGTATGCATTTTATTTTTCCTTTTGTCAGAGGGCAATTTTATCTTTAACCAATGATATTATCACACAACTGAATAAATCAGCATTTTTATTTAGAAGACAACATTTTTCAAGTAGAGAAAACTTGATCCTCTGAATATTTATTTCTTTATCTTAAATAAATAATGGTTATCTTTGCAAACACAGTGATTGCAAGACATGTACTTCTGGCTTTCTCTTAACCTAGAGAAGTTTTGTTGTTGTTGTTTCATTGGTTTTGTTTTGTTTCAGAGATAGCACATTTAGAACATTAGGAATGTTATCTTGATTTTGTTCAAATCTTTGAAGGTCCTCCTGGATTGATATATGCAATTAGTGGTCTTTTTATACTATACTAATACTATGGAAATGGCATTGCATTTGAGAGACATTATTGCCTTTGTATTTAAGAATTAAATACACAAACTGATCTTCATCAACTTTTTCTCTATGGAAACTGGGTTCTATTCAAAATATATCAGGGTTATTTTCAATATACTCATTTCCCGTCTCAGGAAATATGGAGATGCCAAACTGCCTCTGTGCCTGAAAAGCTGCAGCCCCTGTTTAGGATACCTGGATTTCACTTGTACACCCCATTCCCCATCTTTTAATTCATGGGCTTTTATTTAGTGGGGAAGAACTGATTGTCTTTAGTGAGAGAATTTCACTAAAAGTGAAGCATCAAATGTTTGGGCAAAGTGGAGGTTATAGCTATCTTTTTTTGTACAAGGAAAAGAAAGAAAAGAAATAGTGTATTAGCCTGCTCTCACACTGCTATAAAGAAATACCCAAGACTAGGTAATTTATAAAGGAAAGAGGTTTAATTGACTCACAGTTCCACAGGGCTGGGGAGGCCTCAGGAAACTTACAATCATGGTAGAAGGAGAAGCAAGCACATCTCACATGGCATGAGGAGAGAGAAGAAACAAAAGTTCAGGTGAAACTGCCATTTATAAAACCATCAGATCTCATAATAACTCCATCACTGTCCCAAGAACTGCATGGGGGAAACTGCCCCCATGATCCAATCCCCTCCCAACAGGTCTCTCCCTTAACACCTGGGGATTACAATTCAAGATGAAATTTAGGCAGGGACACAAAGTCTGACCATATCAGATGGGAACCTGAACCAGATCTGGTAGAGGCTGGTCTTGGGAACTGTCTCATCCAGAGCTCCCTGACTTCCCTGAGTGAGCTTTGGGGAATCAGAACATGGCTTTGTATTCATCCACCAGAGGGTGGCCATACCTGTTACTGATGGAAGAATCTGGGGAGGTCAGAGATTTGCCTACAGAGCTGCAGGGCTCTGCTGCTGGTCACCCACACAGCAAAACCCAAACCTCCCTCTACTGGGCCCTCAGTTTGCGCACAGAAAGAAACCCGTTGCCTTCCTTTAATCAGACTAGGGCTTTAACCTAGTGAACTATCAAACCAGAAGCATAGACCACTCTTCCTTAAGTTTGAAGGTGTGCAGTCTTCCTCCTATCATTAAAAAAGAAAACCTGTGTCCTAAGGATCCAACCTCGGTAACAACCAGCAACCACCACATATACATGAAGTTCTGTTTATTCTCATGGCTCTGCAGATCTTCTCAAGCATGGACAGCTCATTGTCAATGATGTTCTGAGCAGGTTAGGGACAGATGTCAGGGGGCGTTCCTCCTCCTGAGTCACAGGTAAAGGTTAACTTTACCTCTGTTTGTCATTGTATATCCCCATCAGAGCTGAATTATGTAGTCCTCAAACAACTATTAATTTAAAAGAGACAAGGAATCTTTAATTCTCTGAATAAGAATTCAGCAAAGCAGGGCCAGGGGTGGTGGCTCATGCCACTGCACTCTTGCCTGGGCAACAAGAGCAAAACTCCGTCTTGGAAAAAAAAAAGGAAAAGAATCCAACAAAGCTATGGATTTTACCTTATCCTTTTTGTTTTTATTTCGAGACAGAGTCTCACTCTGTAACCCAGGCTGGAGTGTGATGTCGCGATTTCGGCTCACTGCAACCTCTACCTCTCAGGTTCAAGCGATTCTCTCGCCTCAGCTTCCCAAGTAGCTGAGACTAGAGACGCATGCCACCACGCTCAGCTAATTTTTGTATTTTTAGTAGAGATGGGGTTTCACCATGTTGACCAGGCTGGTCTCAAACTCCTGGTCTCAAGTGATCCTCACGCCTCGGCCTCCCAAAGTGCTGGGATTACAGGCGTGAGCCACCACACTGGGCCTTATTTTATCCTTTGAAAATGAGAAAGAAAAATCTAAAGCTCTTCCTTAAATCTAAGACTCGCAAGAATTTATATCTTTGATGAAACAAGATATGTGAATTTAAATATTTTATCCAGGGCTAAAAGTATTAAAACTACCAATCAGAAACCTGTATTTTCAGGAGACATGTTACCAACGATGGGATGACTTTTACACAATAGTGGTTCTGAGTGTTTGTAGGAGGAAAGGGGAGAAAAACAGTTTAACCAGGCTAGCATACAGTTAAGCAGCCACTAGCAGGCTTTCCCTTACTGGAAGTCCCATCCAGAGAAAAAGGCCTTTGAGCTAAATTTAGGTAATCTGCAATGAGACAATATGTCACACTACTACCAAGGAAACAATGATTTATTGTAGGGAAAAAATTCAAATCAAAACAATAGAACTATTCATTGTGGAAAAATTATTAAAACAAAACCTCTGTGTTATGTTTAGGTTTCAGGAAAAATAGTAATCATCTCAATTTATAACTTCTGATGCCTCAGAAAGAGGAACAAGTGATAATTGTTCATCTTTACTATGGGAAGTACAGGAATCTTACTAAATTTGAGAGTTCTGTCATTAATTTTTAAGACCACTTATTGTTTCATATCTTTATCTAATTCCTTAAAACAATATATCTCAAACTGTAAAATTAACCATAAAGGGTACTAACATATATTTCATAATAGATAAGTCAAGAGTGAAATAATACAATACAAAAACAAATACAGTGATATATGAAAACTTAAATTAGGATGAACTCAATTTATTAGAAATTAATGTTATATTTTAAAAATGAGGCCAGCATAAATGTATACAGTTTTGGAAGAAAGATTGCTGCACATACCATTTGTAAAAGGAAAATCCAGGTGTACTATATACTAAAACTTAAATACGCGTATATGATTTTATTCCCTTTTGTGTGTATGTGATACAGACACACATGGTAAAAATCGAGAATAACAATCAGATAAACTTCAACATAACAAAACTCAGAAAATATAAAGAAAAATAATAACGTAATATTAAAAATTATGTGGCAAAAGTAAATGTAAGCCAGAGAGAAAATATTTGCAACTGATTAATAGTCAATATAAATTAATAGTAATATAATTAATAGTCAATATAAATTCTACAAACTGAAAAGAAAAAGATATTCAAATAAACAATTGGACAAAAATGAAGCAATAGACAATTACAGAGGGAAAATTGCCTATTGCTAACAAATACATGGAAAGAAGTTTAACCTCACAGGCATTTAGAGATGTGAAAATGGAAAATTATAAATTAGTCTTTATTTATCAGATTGGCAAAATTTTAAGCATTCAATGTTGAAAAGATTTTGGTGAAACAGACGCATACATTCAGTGGTAGAAGTATGAATTTCAACAATGGAAAAGCAATTGGAAAGTAATCTGGTGGTTTCTGATAACATTTAAGTACTTATAATGCTTAATCTATAAATCTCACTTTTATGATACACATTCTATAAAAATATAGATACATATAAATTTACACATATATATATGCATGATATAGTTTGGATATTTGTTCCCACCCAAATCATATGTTGAATTATAATCTCTGATGTTGGAGGTTATAATTGGAGGTGAGGTGACTGGAGGGAGGTGAGGTGATTGGAGGGAGGTGACTGAATCATGGGGCCAGATTTCTCATGCATGGTTTAGCACCATCCACTTGATAGTTTTCTCATGATAGTGAATTTTCATTAGATCTGTCTGTTTAAAAGTGCATGGCATCCCCCCACCACTCTCCCTCTTGCTCCTGCTTTTGCCATGTGACATGTCTTTTCCCCCTTTGCCTTCTGCCATGATTGGAAGCTTCCTGAGGCCTCTCCAGAAGTAGATACCACTCTGCTTCTTGTACAGCTTGCAGAACCATAAACCAATTAAACCTCTTTTCTTATAAATCACCCATTCTCAGGTATTTCTTTATAGCAATGCAAGAAAAACCTAACATAGTACATATATAAGTACATCATCACATATATAAAACATTTTCATTGTAGACAATAAATATATAAATAATAAAGGAAATTGTCCCTAGTTTGAAGATAACCTTGAATCTATAAAGTGAATAGGGTCACAGACTTTCAGGCAGAGTTGATAAAGCAAATACATTCACCTAGGATTATTCTGGGGAAAAAATCCCTGAATTCAGAGGCAGAAAGTTGTGCTTTACAGAAGTTTTCTGTTACTGGGTTTATTAGATCTTTTCATGTTCCCCAATAGAAAATACATTATTCACGCTATTCTAAAAACTATATATATACTTTTTTACATTATTTTGCTTTTATAACTGACTGTCTTCTGCTACCCAGTTCCAGAGATTTGAGGTATAAACACTCAAAGTACTTGGAACCTTCACAGCTGACAATACTTCACATTTCTGAAATATTAAAAATTCAAGCAAGTGTATCAAAATGTCAAAGAAAGTTATCACATTGTATTGCTAATGAATATGTACTTTTTCATATATGGTTATTGGAAAGGTATTTTTTTCTTTTAAACAGCTAAGTGGACTTTGATCAGTTATGGTTATGTCTCCATCTAGTGGTAGGTAAGTACTCTAAGGATTTGCACAATAAATGAGGCCATTATCACACTGAAACAGCTGAAGCGCTGAATGTATAGAAAGTCTGTGGTTTTTATTGGGTACACATCATCAGGGTCACCACAATTTGTCTTTTTTTTTTTTTTTTTTGCGGCAGGGTTTTGCCTCATTGTCACTGAGGCTGTAGTTGTGCAATGGTGCAATCTTTGCTCACTGCAACCTCCACCTCCTGGGTTCAAGCAATTCTCTTGCTTCAGCCTCCTGAGTAGCTGGGATTACAGGCACCTGCCACCACGTCCAACTAATTTATTTATTTTATTTTTATTTATTTATTTTTATTTTTTTTTTAGTAGAGACGAGGGTTTCACCATGTTGGCCAGGCTGGTCTCGAACTCCTGACTTCAGATGATCTGCCCACCTTGGGCTCCCAAAATGCTGGGATTACAGGTATGAGCCACCACACCTGGTCTTGCTTTTAATACAGGAATGAAATAATATTTTCTGCTGATAACTTTCATTTGAATTCCTACTTGCAAATTTAGTAACATCAAGTTTTTGAGATATTCACAAAGTCTATTCAAACATTAACTAAAATTCAAAATTTTAAATATATATTAAAAACACTAGTGACCCTTATTTATGGATTCGTTAGCTATATAGGCCATTTATCAGTTCTTCCTGAACTTCAGAGCCAAGACTTCTTATTCACACTTATTTATAGCCTTCAGACTTTTTTAAATATGAAGAGTCCCAGGTATAACATTTATATACCTTTGGGATGACTCTCCATTTACTAACTGAACCTTTTGAGCCTTCATTCTGTCATATGTAACAATGTCAATAAACACTTCACAAACCTATAATACTTTCTGCAATTATATACATTGTCTCATGTAATCCTTCCCACCACCCCGAGGGCGATAGAGAAAGTGTTTACTGTCTCTATCTTATGATGAGGAGCATGTAAAGAGATCTTGTAACTCATCCAAACTCAATAAACTGGCAAATGGCAGAGTTAGAAATTTATATTAGATTTCTTGATTCCAAGTTCAATGTTCTTTGTAAGATTTGCCCCATTTACAACTATGATGATTAAGGGAGCTAATGTTTCTATAAACGCTTAAGTCCAATAGAACCATAATTTATTGTAAAATTACATAATGATGTCCCTCAATATGAGACACTTATGGGGAGATCAGACAGAGAATCTTTCATAAAAGCATATACATCAGGCTGACCCTCAAAATGAAAATTCTCCAGAAATTTGAAGCCTATATAATCTATTCAAATATATATTTTTCTATCTTCCCACTCTCTTTCTGTGGCCATCTTCTTAAAACATTAGTAGGTGAATTATGACTAAGTTTTCTTACATAAATTAGATTAATAACAAGAAAAAAGCTACGTAATTTAACAAACATATGTCTATAAAAGCGAACAGCAACAACAAACCCAAACTAACTAAATGCCTGTATGTGTTGGTTGTATATATAAGGTGCTGTATGTAAGAAGTGTGTATGTTGGAGCTGGAGTCTGCTATAAAGAACAGTAATGTCAGGTTCTTTCCCTTGAAGTTTTTGTTTCCCCTTCTCCGCCACTTCCCTTTCCCATTTCACTCTGTTCCCATCAAAAGGATTCTGACTTGCATAAAATGACAGAACCACAGGAATGGGAAAGGGAAATACAAACTGAGTCACTTTTTTTTTTTTTTTTTTTTTTGCTCCTGTTTCATGACATCTGCACATAACATCTGAACAAGTCACCTTCCAGTCTTTAAGTTCAATGGTATTTTTAAGTACTTATATGTCTTTGTAGAAAAGCAGATTTTGAGCATATGCTCTATGTAGAAGGAAAGCTGAATTGCAACCTCTATTTCTCCAAATTTCTGCCTCCTGAGCACCCCCTCCCCACCCAATCCATGAACATCTTTACAAGTAACAGAAGCATGCCAGGCATAGTGGCTCATGCCTGTAATCCTAGAACTTTGGGAGACCAAGGTGGGAGAATTCCTTGAGGCAGGGAATTCGAGACCAGCCTGGACAACATAGAAAGACTCCCCCGCCCCACCACAAGAAGTTTTCTTTTTCTTTTTCTTTTCTTTCTTTTTTTTTTTTAATTAGCCAGGCATGGTAGTGTACATATGAGGTCCTAGCTACTGGGGAGGCTTGGGTAGGAGGATTGCTTGAGTCCAGGAGTTTGAGGTTAAAGTGAGTTTTGCCACTGTACTCTAGCTTGGGCAACAGAGTGAGACCATGTCTGAAGAAGAAGAAGAAAGAAGAAGGAAGAAGGAGGAGGAGGAGGAAGAGGAGGAAGAGGAAGAAGAAGAAGAAGAAGAAGAAGAAGAAGAAGAAGAAGAAGAAGAAGA
>NC_045434.1:64243734-64345462 GCF_002776525.5 Piliocolobus tephrosceles
GAAGAAGAAGAAGAAGAAGAAGAAGAAGAAGAAGAAGAAGAAGAAGAGGAAGAAGAAGAAGGAGAAGAAAAGGAGGAGGAGGAGGAAGAGGAGGAGGAGGGGGAGGAGGAGGAGGAAGAAGAAGAGAAGGAAGAAGAAGAGAAGGAAGAAGAAGAGGAAGAAGAAGAGGAAGAGGAAGAAGAGGAAGAAGAAGAGGAAGCAGCAGCAGCAGCAGCAGCAAAACCCAAAGAACTAATCTGATACTTGCTCTCTTCCTTCTCTGCCACTACAGAAAACAGAAGAGGACTAGAATTACTTGTGGTCCTAATAATCTAACCAGGCATACTCACAACTAATCACTAATGTTTCTTTTAGGATGAATACAAGGCCTAAAATTGAGTTTGGAAACATTGACTATCTTCCCTTCCCATCACAGGCATTAAACAAATGTGGGCTGGTGCACATCTTTTCCTGCCCCTGAAAAGGTTTTGTTACATCTAGACAAGTGATTTCCTAACCTGAGGTCAATATTATCTTAATCATATTTCACAGATAGACCAATGCTTAGCATATTCTCCAAACCACAAGAAATTTTGAGTTGTACTTAGAAAGGACATTAGGTTGAGGGTCAGAAAATCAGATTCCAGCCCCAGCTGTCATTGGCGGATAGGATCCTGGGTGGGTCATTTACCACTCAGGACCTTAATTCCCTCTCTTGAGAATTTAAGGGGTTAAAGTAGAGAATCTTAAAGCTGTCTCCTAACATGATTATACTTTAAGCAAGAGCTGGAGATGAATTGCTGACCTTTCCTTCATAGTCCCTGGTAGTGAAACGAATCGATTCTCTGAGCAATCCTTGCAGAAGAACCTGCTGTGAAGATAACTGAAGCAGGCTTGTGAAAAGCTCTTCCAATAATGGATCTCACCTTTCCTTTACATTTAACATGTCATTTAACATAATTAATCTTTGTGTTTTCAAGAGCCAAGTGGATAAACACTCAACTTCAGAGGTGTTTTTTCTGCCTCTTGAGAATCACAATTATTGTTGCTGGTCTTCCTTTTTCTTTTTCTTAGTAAACTTTAATCTAGATTTTAAAATTTCATGGAAATAGATATTTGGGTTATTTCAAATTTTTTTCTGATATACAATTTGAGTTTTTTTCCTTTAAGATACTCTTCTGGGCTCCCTCTCTGAAAGAGGAGTTGCCTATGGATAGAAAGTTGCTGTCTGTCCTCAGTTAGCCAACAAAGCCCATCAAGGTTTTCCTGCTCAGTGCTAAGGCCATCTCACTCCCAACCTGCCCTCACCCCATGCTACTTGCCCCTCCAGTGATCCTGGATCCTTTTGGAGAGAGGCTCTCCTAACAGCCCAATAGAGGAATCAGGCACCTGGATCAGCTGTTTCCCTGCTGTGTTCCCTAAGTTAATGTCATGCTCTCCTATACCCACATTTTTGTCCCTCCCCCCCCCCCTTTTACAAAAATTCTCAAAAACAATATCCAGAGTCCCATGGTTTCCAAATGATTTATTCCTTTGCAGAAGACCCCAAGAAGTCCCGTCTTCTTCAGGGAAATCTGGGACAATCCAATTGCATAAATTTCCAGCTAGGGATATCTAGGGATTTTCTTAAAGCAAGGAGTTATGAAGTGCTTCCAACTACTCCTGAAGTTTCCAGCTATGAGGCCAACCAGAGACTCTTTCAGTCCCACATACACGAGCCCTCTGGGAGACACCCACTCCTTCTGGAGCCATAAGCAAGCAGGAAGCGGTTTTAGGACACTCACCAGCCCCCACCTCCTTCTCACAGAAGGGTCTTCCTACCCCTGCATCCCACTCTGCTGTGGCTCCAGATTCTGATACTGTCCCTGGGTGGTCCCATGACAGCCACGTGAGAGTGCCACTGTTCATTTCTTCTCCATTCCTACTCTGATTTATAAGGTTTTGTTTATTTCGCTGGTTGTTAGATGTTTATTATATCAGTCTCTATACATCTTTGTATATCTGAATTAATTATAATAAATAAAATGGAAAAGGATTGGAACTATTTTATCATTTTCCACACTAGCTAATGAAAGCACTGCTTCTTCGAGAAGGTATAACTTCTTACTGAGTTTTTCTAATGCTATATTTCTAATCGAATTTAGAGAAAATAAAAAATAGCTGCTAGTTGAGAGATCATTTACACACTTGAATATATAACATTTATCTTGAGGCAAAAAGGTAAAATTTTGTCTTAAGTTTCATTTTAAAGAAATTAAACTGGCCAGGTGCGGTGGCTCATGCCTGTAATCCCAGCACTTTGGTAGGCGGAGGCGGGCGGATCACCTGAGGTCGGGAGTTCAGGATCAGCCTGACCAACATGAAGAAACCCCGTCTCTACTAAAAATACAAAATTAGCTGGGAGTGGTGGCACATGCCTGTAATCCCAGCTACTCAGGAGGCTGAGGCAAGAGAATTGCTTGAACCTCGGTGGCGGAGGTTGCATCATTGCACTCCAGCCTGGGCAACAAGAATGAAACTCCATCTCAAAAAAAAGAAAGAAAGAAAAACGAAAAGAAAAAGAAATTAAACTTAATCAATATCATTTCTTAATAAAATTTTAGAAAGCTTCTGGTGTTCTTTTCAACAGATATTTATTCATCACTGTATTAGGCTGGGGTTCCATTAGGAGCCCTGGAGCACACAAATTAAAATAGCATGCTCCATGCCAGTACTTTACAATCAAATACTGAGGTAATAAATTCCTATACTAGCACTTAAAATTTATTTGGGAAACAAAGCATAAGATAAATACTATATTCATGGAAAGTTAAAGACTAATGGGAGAAAGTACTTACAAACTGTGCACCCAACAAAGTTCTAATATCCAGAATCTATAAGGAACTTACACAGTGAAACAAGCAAAAAACAACCCCATTAAAAAGTGGGCAAAGGGCAAGAACAGATACTTCTCAAAAGAAGCCATACAAGGCCGGGTGCGGTGGCTCACGCCTGTAATCTCAGCACTTTGGGAGGCCAAGGGAGGCGGATCATGAGGTCAGGAGATTAAGACCATCCCTGGTTAACACGGTGAAACCCTGTCTCCACTAAAAATACAAAAACTTAGCCGGGCATGGTGGCGGGCACCTGTAGTCCCAGCTACTCGGGAGGCTGAGGCAGGAGAATGGTGTTACCCAGGAGGCGGAGCTTGCAGTGAGCCGAGATCGTGCTACTGCCCTCCAGCCTGGGCGACAGAGCGAGACTCCGTCTCAAAAATAAAAAACATGTAAGTGGCCAAGAAACGTATGAAACAATGCTCAACATCACTAATCAACAGAGAAACGAAAATCAAAACCACAATGAGATACCATCCCATACCTGTCAGAATGGCTATTATGAAAAAGTCAAAAAAACAACAGATGCTGGCATGGCTGTGGAGAAAAGGGAAATCTTATACACTGTTGTAATTTCCACAGTGGGGGAATGTAATTTCACATACTGTTGAAAGCAGTTTGAAGAGTTCTCAAAAAATTTAGAACTACCATCTGACCCAGCAATCCCATTACTAGGTATATATCCAAAAGAAAATACATAATCAGACCCAGCAACCTCATTCCTCAGGTATATATATATCCAAAAGAAAATAAATCATTTTACCAAAAGACATGTGAACTTGTATATTTATCACCATGCTATTCACAATAGCAAAGACATGAAATCAACCTAAGTGTCCATTAATGGTGGATTGGATAAAGGAAATGTGGTACATATACACCATGGAATACTACACAGTCATTAAAAAAATGAAATCATTTTCTTTGCAACAACACAGATGCAGCTGGAAGCCATTACACTAAGCAAATTAATTCAGGAACAGAAAACCAAATACTGCATGTTCTCATATATAAGTGGGAGCTAAACATTGAGTACTCATGGACATAGACACTCGGGACTAATAGAAGGGGGAAAGAGGCAAGGGTTGAAAAACTAACCATTGAGTATTATGCTCCCTATCTGGGTGGTGGGATCGTTCAAATCTAAGCATTCCATAATATACCCATGCAACAAAACTGCACATCCCTTGAATCTAAAATAAAAGTTAAAATTATTTGTAAAAAAGAAAAAAGAATGTAACCATTAATAATAAAAAAAGAAGTTGAAGACTCTATGGTTCATGAAAATGTATGACTTGAGAGGTAGTTTGCTGTACTTAGCACTACAGATACGTACACATCAAGGCAACATCATGACAAGGCTGACTTTTGAAGCCATCTCCTACCACACAAAATAATTAGAAAAATGGATACAATGAACCCAAATTAAATTTTAAATGTATCACTGAAATAAGTAAAATTATGTGTCAATTATAAATTTAAAAATTAATCTAAAAAACATAACTGAGATTGAAATTAAGAAAGAGAAATCCTGGGCCAGGTATGGTGGCTCATGCCTGTAATCCCAGCACTTTGGGAGGCTGAGGCGGGCAGAGTTCGAGACCAACCTGAGCAACATGGTGAAACCCCAACTTTACAAAAAATACAAAAAAATCAGCAGGGCATGGTGGCACATGCCTATAGTCTCAGCTACTTGGGAGGCTGAGGTAGGAGGATTGTTTGAGCCTGAGAGGTTAAGGCTGCAGTGAGCTGAGATCAGGTCACTGCACTCCATCCAGCCTGAGAGACAGGGTGAGACCCTGTCTGAAACACACACACACACACACACACACACACACACACACACACACACAGAGAGAGAGAGAGAGAGAGATCCTCAGGGTGAGGAAATAAATAGAATATTCAAAATCAATGTAGTGAGTAAGAGCTAAACCGGCTAAATCCCTAGGGGGAGCCCATGATTTTAGCACATACCAGGGTTCTGGATTTGAGTCTAAAGTTCCATGCAACACTGGCACCTAGAAATGGGCTCTTTAATAAATCTGACAGCCAGTCCATAAAATGAAAATTAGAACACCCTTACCACTAAGCCAATGAAGCAGCAAAGAAGCATGTCAACCACTCTGTGCTGTGGGAGAAAAAAAGACATAGGAAGCACATCTCTGAACCTTGCTGATGCTATTGTATGAATTTACATTATCCTGTCTATGTGGAAAGCCCCCACTGAGAAATTCTTATATAAATTGAAACTACTGTGCCAGTGGTAGAATCAAATGTGCCCCTTGCAACAGGAAACCGCCACAAACCAGTGCACTTGATGCCTGTGGAAAAACTCCCACTGAAGACGAGTTCCTAGAAAAAATGTACAATCCTCAAGAGGAGACAAAGAACTAGGGAAGAGAGGTATCTGGGATGCAATGAATTAGAGAAACCACATCTAAAGAAATACAGAGAATAGAAAAATATGAAAATGCTTTAAGGATGTCTACAATATTCAACGAGAAGAAAGCAGGAGAAAGCATAATAGACATAATGAAAAGGATCAGGCATGTTTAAGAAAGAACACAACAGAAATTCTAAACGTGAAAAATAAAGTAATTCACACTTCCACATCCAGACAGCATAATTAGAATCAGACTTTCCCTGCTATCATAAACAAGTAAACTGGATAAAATATAAAGTGATTTTTTTTTCATACATTAATTGCCCCAACAATTGTCCTGCTTTCTGCATAGAGATGAGTTTCGGACCACAACCGAGACAGGGAAGGCCCAAGCAGAGCACAGTGGGTTCCTAGACTTTAAGAGATAGAGATCAAGGTTCAGGGAGTCTGAGGTGGCAGGACTTTCCTGGGGAAAGTACATAATAAAGCCAAAGACAGAAAGAGCTGCAGAAATCTGTCTAAGGGCCACCTGAAGTCATTATGTAAGAGGGAGCACAGAACTGTGACCTTAGGAGAAGGAAAATAAACAAGGTGAGCTGCATGCATCACAGGAACAACACATTACCTGGGGACAGTTACCAGGTTACAGCCCAGAGAGCCAGCAGTCTGGAGTTGAGTGGTCAGAGGCTGGGTTTTGGTGGACAAGGGCAGAAGATTAGAGAGGGAGGTGCTGTACAGAGACCTACAGAGGGGTACTCTCAAGTCTTTAGATGAGTATATCTACATATGTATAGGAAGTTACCTGAGGCCAAAGACATAGTCACCAGGAAGACAGAGGCAGAAAACTCTCAAAGCTCAACTAGGTTGGGAATAATTGGTGTTCTCACTAGCTAGAGTGTAAAGGACTTATAGCACATGGGACATCGGGTAGAAAACTAAAGGGATATTGTCTTAGTACTGAGGCTATGTTCACTCTAGACCAGGAGTGTCCAATCTTTTGGCTTCCCTGGGTCACACTGGAAGAAGAATTGTCTTGAGCCACACATAAGATACACTAACACTAATGATAGCTGATGAGCTATTTAAAAAAAAAAATGACCAAAAAAAAGTTACAAACTTATGTTGGGTTACATACAAAGCCATCCTGGGACACCTGTGGTCCACGGGCCATGGGTTGGACAAGCTTGCTCTAGACTAAAGGCTGTTCTGAATCTCTTTAACAAACTTCAGAACGGGGGGGAGAAAGCTAACATTTAAGATTTTTAAATTGTGGTAAAATGCATATCACATAAAATTTAACATTTTAACCATCTTTAAGTGTATAATTCTATGGCATTAAGAACATTCACCATGTTGTGAAACCACCACTGCTATCCATTTCCAGAACTTTCCATCATCCCAAAAAGAAATGCTACCCATTAAACAATAAGTCCCTGTTCCCACTGCCTCCAGCCCCTGGTAACCTCTACTCTAGGTTCTGTCTCTATGAAGTTGCCTATTCCAGCTACCTCATTTAAGTGGAATCATACAGTATTTGTCTTTTTGTTTCTGGCTTATTTCACTCAGCATGTTTTCATGGTCCATCCATGTTGTTGCATTTATTAGAATATCATTCTTTTTAAGGCTGAATAATATACATCAGATTTTAATCTACTATCTGTTGATGGAAATTTGAGTTGTTTCCATTTTTTGGCTGTTATGAAAAATGTTGCTATGAACATTGGTGTCCAAGTATCTGTTAGAGTTCCTCTTTCAATCCTTTTGAATATATACCTAGAAGTGGAATTGTCGAATTATATGTTAGTTCTGTGTCTAACTTTAACTTTTTGAGGAACTGCCAAACTGTTTACCACAACAGGTGCACCATTTTTAATTCCTATTAGCAATACATAAGGGTTCCAATTTCTCCACATCCTTTTAGAAAATGCAAGTTAATTTAAGTGTTTAAATTTTTCCTGTTCAGATGGTGAAGAATTCCATTTCATTCCTTCTTGTGCTCTCCACACCCAACCAAAGGTTGTGTCAAAGTTCAAGGAACTTACACAAAGTGTTGGGGCTTGAACCCTTGGGTCCACAAAAGTTATCACTGAAATGTTATTTTCTGCTGTCTGATGCTTTCAGGGTTGACAGGTTTCTGTGGCTTCTATACCACACGTGACACATGAGACATTCTCATAAGGCAGAGGCACCCAGCACCTGTCAATTCTACTTTCCAGCTGTAGCATGCTGCCATTTCCGTGCGAGGTCATGCAAGACCCACCACCACCAGAAAGTCAGTCTCAGGTCCCCTCTACTCTGAAACACTCAAGCCTGTCTCTCAGCCCCTGGGAACCATTTCATTCTCCGGAGGGAGTTTCACTGACCCACTTCTGTTTCTTCCAAACTCCCAATTTCTCTTAAAAAGTTTGAAAACATTTATGCTCACAAATAAAAGACCGGAAATCTTGCAGACAACTTCTGCTTTCTTACCAACCTTATACCTTCCCAGAAGCTATGAAGTGCAGTCACAGTGATCAATTGAATGAGGAAGGAAATGGGGGACATTGGTAGGGCAGGGGTAAGGAGGTCATTACACTCAAAATATCTAGACAAATAACAAGATTTTAAGCAAATACAAATATAAATACTTGGACATGCTCTGGGAGAAAATTTGAGAAATGTAGCAAGTATAAAGAAACAGAAATTATTCCCAATCATACCACGTGAAGTTAACATTTTGATATATAGTCTGTCAGTCTTTTCTGTAAGAACAGAGATGTACCTTAAAACTTTGAGTTCAGGATGGGTGTGGTGATGCATATCTGTAACCCTAGCACTCTGAGTGACCAAGGTGGGAGGATGGCTTAAGGTCAGGAGTTTGAGACCAGCCTAGACAACAGAGCAAGACCCTATCTCCAAAGAAAACCTCTCAGACACCGGGTTAAGGAAAGATTTGGTTTTATACGGCTGGGAGCTTCGGCAGATTCACATCCAAACCGCTGGGAGCTTCAGCAGATTCGCGTCTCAAGAACTGAGCTCTCTGAAGACTTTATTTGGCTGGGAGCACCGGCAGACTCACATCTCAAGAACTGTGCTCTCAGCGGGTTAAGGAAGGATTTGGCTTTATTCGGCCGATGTCTGAGAGGTTTGGTCCGCGGCTTGACTATGATCGTGCCACCACACTGGGCAACAGAACGAGACCCTATCTAAAAAAAAAAAAAAAAAAAAAAAAAAAGGTTCATACAATATATATTGCTTGTCTTTCAACATTTTAGAGTCACCTTTTCTTAAGTAATTGAAGAAAATATTTTAAGCTTCTATTTTATGTGATTTCCAGAAGCCCAGTGCCCTTTCTACTAGTTTTGAGTTTTCTGAATGGAAGAGAACATGCTTACCTTCTTCTGATTCCTCATTTTTTACCCACTGCTTTTGATTTTCTATAGATGTTCTATGCCCTCCAATACAAAGCCATAAGTTACATGTGGCTATTTAAATTTGAGCTAGTTAAGTCTAAATAAAATGGAAACTTCAGCTCCCAGTCACACTAGCCACATTTTAAATATTCAGTAGGCACACATGGCTAGTGGCTATTGTATTAGGTAGTGCAGATCTAGAACGCTTTGTTGTTGCAGAAAGTTCTATTAAACTGTGTGTTCTAGCTGACCTCAACTCAATCTGACTCCTCCTCTGCACCTGCTATCATTTCCTTTTATCATCTAGCTCCCATTCCTGTATTTCCCCAAACATCAAAAACACATTGCTGCTGGACATGTTTTTTTAAAAGCACTTTATAAAGATTTAGCAATAGCAGGTTATTGCCAAAAGAAAACAGAAAAACAACTTAAAAACAAATAGTAGGTGCCAATATTGCACAAATTTGCTAACCTGCACTGACCCAGTGTATAAATCCAACCAACTAGTTAACCAATTGGGCCTCAGTTCAGTAACTGATAGGAAAGATAATAATTATTTTTTATCCAAGAATTACCTGACTTGGAATATCTATCATGCTCTTTTCTCCTAATTAAAAACATCATCTAATAGGTAGAATATAAAGTTAAAAATCCAGAGCAGTTATTCTCATGCAATTAGGAGATGTTTATTGTCATTACAGAAACAACCTTTTCCTGGTCCCTGGCCTACTACAATTTTGTTGACCTTTTTGTTGCCTCTCTTTCCTGATCACGTGCTCCAGCATTCTATCTTTTAGGCCATCAAAGTAAAAACTAAAAACTCTTGTTATTCTGTCATGCTGAACAATTTGGCTCCTGATTTTTTGAAACTCTCCCTATCTAGACTGGCCTGTGGCCCTGCCTCTCAGAGCAAAAGCACTTCCTTCATCAAGCTTCCCTAAACAAAGCAGCAGTTTTTCCCCAAGAAGAATTTTGCTATTCTGTCATTGTTCCAAAATGCTGAAGTAGCCACTGAAAAATTTGGTTTTATAAATGACTTTTTCTTGTTTCACGCTGGTTTTTTTTTTTTTTTTTTTTTACTTCTCAATGTTTCATAAATATTTTATTATTTTTTGTAAAGATATGTAATAATATTCCATAGATATATCCTACTTTTCTTAACTATCTATTATGGTTGGGTATGATTTGCAGTGACCTATGATCACACCATCACACTCCAGCATGGGCAACAGAGCAAGACCCTATTGAATGGCTTTACTGTTGAAACATGGTAGTAACAATCCACAGGAAGATACCTAAATACCTTAGCTACAAACCCTACCTACTTAGCACACAGTGGGCAAAGCTGAATAATCCCATATTTAGGAGTTGTATGAACAAGCACAACACCTACAACTGTGAGTAAAATAAATGTTGTTCTCGTCTTTGCATCTGCCTATAGAGCTAATCTTAATGGAAATGAAGATAATATAAATATAAGAAGTATATGGTTTACTAACCAATTCTGAATCAGAGAACTTGGAGAAAGTAAATTATATGCTCAAGACTTTAAATTCTCAATTCAAGCTTGAATAAAGAACATGAAATTTTTTGAAGGCCCCCCAAAATTATCTCATGTAGCCGAGTAAACATTTCTTAAAAGAAAAACAAAACAAAACAAAAAGAACTAAAGTTATATCCTGTGGGTAACAGACTTACAACGAGAAATGTTTATTTTGAAGAGGCTTTAATGAACTTCCCAAAGAAGTTATCTTGGAGGAGAATGCTGATCCTCATCAAGACCCACCTCCAGCAGCTCTCGTTGCTTCTAGATCTATAATTATTTTTAAGTTCTCTCAGCTCCCCAGGCTTGATTGTATGTGTGACCTGGGAGGCAGTATTATATACATGGAAAGAATTTCCAGATTTCTCTTATTTATGTCCATAGAAATCTAGGGAATATAAATGGGAGTGGATCTTAAACATGTTAGATCAGAGTGAAAGAAATGTCATATTTTTACCAGGTAAGTGCTAGCATTAATGCATTTTTAGCATAAGAGGCCTAACAAAAGATTCTGGGTTTGATGCATTAGCTTAGACAACTGGGAGTGGTTCTAAAAATCTGCTCCACTGGTTGACTAAAACCTAAATGCAAAGATGACCTATGTTGAATAGAATGGAGATGTCAGAGCTTTCTAGGTATATTGTAGAGGAAGGTATCTAACCATAAAGGAAATTTCTGCTTCCAACAAAGTTGGAAAAGAGGAACTGGGTTTTCCCTTCCATCTATATAACAAAAAAGTGGATAACATATGAGAAACAATTATATGAAAGACATTGGACATCAGAGAATGAAGGACCGGGACCCCTGTGAGATGGGAAACAAATGATGTAAGACTTATGATTGCCCTACTTTGCCATCTTGAAAGAATCTCCAGACTGCTGCACAGGGAAGGGGAATCAAAGTGGAGGGCAGTGAACTACCTAAGTTGAGACAATACTGAGAGTATGGGAGGTCAAGGAAGCTTGGAAGGTAGAGTTCACAGGACAGAGACATAGAAGAGAGAGAACTGCAGAAAAAAGAGAACTTTGGAGATCTGCAAAAGGTACTCTTGAGTATTTAGCTGAATATTATTCAATGCATTCATGTGAGAAAAATACTCATGGTTAGAGAAAACGTTTAGCTGTGACAGTGCTTACCATTCACAAAAGGGCAGTGATATGGTTGAAATGTAGTCTCTAGTATTGGAGATGGGGCCTGGTGGGAGGTATTTGGGTCATGGAGGTGTATCCCTCATGAATGTCTTATCCCATTCCCTTGGTGATGAGTGAGTTCTTGTGAGATCTGGTTTTGTAAGAGTTTGTGGCAGTCCCCTGTCCCCCACTCTCTCTCTTGCTCCTCCTCTGGCCACGTGAGACATCAGCTTCTCCCTTTGTCTTTCACCTTAATTGAAAGCTCCCTGAGGCTTTACCAGAAGCCAAGAAAATGCCAACACTATGCTTCTATAAATCCTGCATGAGCCAGTTAAACCTCTTTTTTATCCTTTCTTTTCAGACAGGGTCTCACTCCTGTCACTCAGGCTGGAGTGCAGTGGTGTGATCATGGCTCATTGCAGCCTCAACTTCCCAGGCTCAGGTGATTCTCCCATCTCCTGAGTAGCTGGGACTACAGGTGCATGCCATCATGCTTGGCTAATTTCTTTTGTATTTTTTGTAGATACAGGTTTTCATCATTTTGCCCAGGCTAGTTTTGAACTCCTGCACTCGAACAATTCACCCACCTCGCCCTCCCAGAGCGCTGAGATTATAGGCTGAGCCACTGCACCCAGCCTAAACCCCTTTTCTTTATAAGTGATCCACTCTCAGATATTTCTTTATGGCAATGCAAGAGCAGCCCCTAACACAGGCAGAAACTGTGCCTATTCTCACCAGCTTGACTGAAAATCTAACAATTCATGGGGGATTATGTAGCATACCAGATGATTTTGGCTCTGGAATTGGCATAATTATCTCCAGATTGAGCACTGCTCTGGCCTCACCTAAAAATGTCTTAAAATCAAGACCCCAAAAGATCACATTTTTTAGGTAGGCTGCACAAAAGCATGAAGTGCAAGAATGTTTACAGAAGTACAAAAATATTCAGCACCCAATAAGGTAAAATTCAGAAAGTCTGCTATCCAATAAAAAAATTAACAGTCATGTGCAGAGGCAGGAAAATACAGTCCACAATGAGGGGATAATCCATCACTTGAAACCTACTGAGACTGGCACAGATGTTAGAGTGAGCAGATAAGGATATTACTCAGTTATGACCATAGGTTGTATGTTCTAAAAGATAAGTAAAGGCATGGAAAGTACAAAAAAAGACCTAAATTGAACTTTTGGAAGTGAGAAGTACAACATCCAAAAATGAAAAATACACTAGAGGATCCGCACCAAGATGGCCAAATAGGAAGAGCTCCAGCCTCCAGCTCCCAGTGTGAGTGACACAGAAGTGATTTCTGCATTTCCAACTGAGGTATCATGTTCATCTCACTGGGGCATGTCCAACAGTGGGGGCAGGACAGTGGGTGCAGCCCAACGAGCAAGAGCCGAAGCATGGCAAGGCATCACCTCACCCAGGAAGTACAAGGGGGAAGGGAATTCCCTTTCCTAGCCAAGGGAAACCCTGACACACAACACCTGGAAAATAGGGTCACTCCCACCCTAGTACTGCGCTTTACCAAGGGTTTTAGCAAACAGCACACCAGGAGATTATATCCCACGTCTGGCTTGGAGAGTCCCACGCCCACGGAGCCTCCCTCATTGCTAGCACAGCAGTCTGAGATCTAACTGCAAGGCAGCAGCGAGGCTGGGGGAGGGGCGCCTGCCATTGCTGAGGCTTAAGTAGGTAAACAAAGCTGCCAGGAAGCTTGAACTGGGTGGAGCCCACCGAAGCTCAAGGAGGCAGGCCTGCCTCTGTAGACTCCACCTCTGGGGACAGAGCATAGCCAAACAAAAGGCAGCAGAAACCTCTGCAGATGTAAATGTCCCTGTCTGACAACTTTGCAGAGAGTAGTGGTTTTCCCAACATGGAGTTTGAGATCTGAGAACAGACAGATTGTCTACTCAAGTGGGTCCTGACCCCTGAGTAGCCTAACTGGGAGACATCCCCCACTAGGGACACATTGATACCTCACACCTCACACGGCCGGGAACACCTCTGAGACAAAGCTTCCAGATGAATGATCAGACATCAACATTTGCTGTTCTGCAATATTCACTCTTCTTCAGCCTCCGCTGCCAATACCCAGGCAAATAGGGTCTGGAGTGGACCTCAAGCAAACTCCAACAGACCTGCAGCTGAGGGTCCTGACTATTAGAAGGAAAAATAACAAACAGAAAGGACATCTACACCAAAACCCCATCTGTACATCACCATCACCAAAAACCAAAGGTAGATAAAACCACAAAGATGGGGAAAAAGCAGTACAGAAAAGGTGGAAATTCTAAAAATCAGAGCTCCTCTCCCCCTCCAAAGGAATGCAGCTCCTCATCAGCAACGGAACAAAGCTGGACGGAGAATGACTTTGACGAGTTGAGAGAAGAAGACTTCAGGCAATCAAACTTATCCGAGCTAAAGGAGGAATTATGAACCCAGTGCAAAGAAACTAAAAACCTTGAAAAAAGATTTGACGAATGGCTAACTAGAATAACCAATGCAGAGAAGTCCATAAACAAAGTGATAGAGATGAAACCATGACACGAGAACTACATGACAAATGCACAAGCTTCAGTAACCAATTCGATCAACTGGAAGAAGAGGTATCAGTGATTGAAGATCAAATGAATGAAATGAAGCGAGAAGACAAGTTTAGAGAAAAAAGAGTAAAAAGAAATGAACAAAGCCTCCAAGAAATATGGGACTATGTGAAAAGACCAAATCTACATCTGACTGGTGTACCTGAAAGTGATGGGGAGAATGGAACCAAGTTGGAAACCCCTCTGCAGGATATTATCCAGGAGAACTACCCCAACCTAGCAAGGCAGGCCAACATTCAAATTCAGGAAATACAGAGAATGCCACAAAGACACTCTCTGAGAAGAGCAACTCCAAGACACATAATTGTCAGATTCACCAAAGTTGAAATGAAGGAAAAAATGTTAAGGACAGCCAGAGAGAAAGGTTGGGTAACCCACAAAGGGAAGCCCGTCAGACTAACAGCAGATCTCTTGGCAGAAACTCTACAAGCCAGAAGAGAGTGGGGGCCAATATTCAACATTCTTAAAGATTCAACCCAGAATTTCATATCCAGCCAAACTAAGCTTCATAAGTGAAGGAGAAATAAAATCCTTTACAGACAAGCAAATGCTGAGAGATTTTGTCACCACCAGGCCTGCCCTACAAGAGCTCCTGAAGGAAGCACTAAATATGGAAAGGAACAACCGGTACCAGCCACTGCGAAAACATGCCAAAATGTAAAGACCATTGATGCTAGGAAGAAACTGCATCAACTAACGAGCAAAATAACCAGCTAACATCATAATGACAGGATCAAGTTCACACATAACAATATTACCCTTAAATGTAAATGGGCTAAATGCTCCAATGAAAAGACACGGACTGGCAAATTGGATAAAGAGTCAAGACCCATCAATTTGCTGTATCCAGGAGACCCATCTCACATGCAGAGACACACATAGGCTCAAAATAAAGGGATGGAGGTAGATCTACCAAGCAAATGGAAAACAAAAAAAGGCAGGGGTTGCAATCCTATTTTCTGATAAAACAGACTTTAAACCAACAAAGATCAAAAGAAACGAAGAAGGCCATTACATAATGGTAAAGGGATCAATTCAACAAGAAAAGCTAACTATCCTAAATATATATGCACCCAATACATTCATACAGATTCATAAAGCAAGTCCTTAGAGATGTACAAAGAGACTTAGACTCCCATACGATAATGATGGGAGACTTTAACACCCCACTGTCAACATTAGACAGATCAACAAGACAAAAAGTTGACAAGGATATCCAGTAATTGAACTCAACTCTGCACCAAGCTGACCTAATAGACATCTACAGAACTCTTCACCCCAAATCATCAGAATATACATTCTTCTCAGCACCACATTGCACTTATTCCAAAATTGACCACATAGTTGGAAGTTAAGCACTCCTCAGCAAATGTAAAACAACAGAAATTATAACAAACTGTCTCTCAGACCACAGTGCAATCAAACTAGAACTCAGGATTAAGAAACTCAATCAAAACTACTCAACTACATGGAAACTGAACAACCTGCTCCTGAATGACTACTGGGTACATAACGAAATGAAGGCAGAAATAAAGATGTCCTTTGAAACCAATGAGAACAAAGATGCAATATACCAGAATCACTGGGACACATTTAAAGCAGTGTGTAGAGGGAAATTTATAGCACGAAATGCCCACAAGAGAAAGCAGGAAAGATCTAAAATTGACACCTTAACATCACAATTAAAAGAACTAGAGAATCAAGAGCAAACACATTCAAAAGCTAGCAGAAGGCAAGAAATCACTAAGATCAGAGCAGAACTGAAGGAGATAGAGACACAAAAAACCCTTCAAAAAAATCAATGAATCCAGGAGCTGGTTTTTTGAAAAGATCAACAAAATTGATAGACTGCTAGCAAGACTAATGAAGAAGGAAAGAGAGAAGAATCAAATAGATGCAATAAAAAATGATAAAGGGGATATCACCACCGACCCCACAGAAATAGAAACTACCATCAGAGAATACTAGAAACACCCATATGCAAATAAACTAGGAAACCTAGAAGAAATGGATAAATTCCTGGACACATACACCCTCCCAAGACTAAACCAGGAAGTTGAATCCCTGAATAGACCAATAACAGGCTCTGAAATTGAGGCAATAATTAATAGCCTACCAACCAAAAAAAGTCCAGGACCAGACGGATTCATAGCTGAATTCTACCAGAGGTACAAGGAGGAGCTGGTACCATTCCTTCTGAAATTATTCCAATCAATAGAAAAAGAGGGAATCCTCCCTAACACATTTTATGAGGCCAACATCATCCTGATATCAAAGCCTGGCAGAGACACAAGAAAAAAGCACAATTTCAGGCCAATATCCCTGATGAACATTGATGCAAAAATCCTCAATAAAATACTGGCAAACTGAATCCAGCAGCACATCAAAAAGCTTATCCACCATGATCAAGTGGGCTTCATCCCTGGGATGCAAGGCTGGTTCAACATACGCAAATCAATAAACGTAATCCAGCATATAAACAGAACCAAAGACAAAAACCACATGATTATCTCAATAGATGCAGAAAAGGCCTTTGACAAAATTTAGCCTTTCATGCTAAAAACTCTCAATAAATTCGATATTGATGGAACATATCTCAAAATAATAAGAGCTATTTATGACAAACCCACAGCCAATATCATACTGAATGGGCAAAAACTGGAAGCATTCCCCTTGAAAACTGGCACAAGACAGGGATGCCCTCTCTCACCATTCCTATTCAACATAGTGTTAGAAGTTCTGGCCAGGGCAATCAGGCATGAGAAAGACATAAAGGGTATTCAGTTAGGAAAAGAGTAAGTCAAATTGTCCCTGTTTGCAGACGACATGATTGTATATTTAGAAAACCCCATCGTCTCAGCCCAAAATCTCCTTAAGCTGATAAGCAACTTCAGCAAAGTCTCAGGATACAAAATCAATGTGCAAAAGTCACTAACATTCTTATACACTAATAACAGACAAACAGAGAGCCAAATCATGAGTGAACTCCCATTCACAATTGCTTCAAAGAGAATAAAATACCTAGGAATCCAACTTACAAGGGATGTGATGGACCTCTTCAAGGAGAACTACAAACCACAATTCAATGAAATAAAAGAGGACATAAACAAATGGAAGAACATTCCATGCTCATGGATAAGAAGAATCAATATCATGAAAATGGCCATACTGCCCAAGGAAATTTACAGGTTCAATGCCATCCCCATTAAGCTACCAATGACTTTCTTCACAGAATTGGAAAAAACTACTTTAAAGTTCACATGGAACCAAAAAAGAGCCTGCATTGCCAAGACAGTCCTAAGCCAAAAGAACAAAGCTGGAGGAATCATGCTACCTGACTTCAAACTATACTGCAAGACTACAGTAACCAAAACAGCATGGTACTGGTACCAAAACAGAGATATAGACCAATGGAACAGAATAGAGCCCTCAGAAATAATACCACACATCTACAACCATCTGATCTCTGACAAACCTGACAAAAACAAGAAATGGGGAAAGGATTCCCTATTTAATAAATGGTGCTAGGAAAACTAGCTAGCCATAAGCAGAAAGCTGAAACTGGATCCTTTCCTTACACCTTATACAAAAATTAATTCAAGATGGATTAGAGACTTAAATGTTAGACCTAATACCATAAAAATCCTAGAAGAAAACCTAGGTAATACCATTCAGGACATAGGCATGGGCAAGGACTTCATGTCTAAAACACCAAACGCAACGGCAACAAAAGCCAAAATTGACAAATGGGATATAATTAAACTAAAGAGCTTTTGCACAGCAAAAGAAACTACCATCAGAGTGGACAGGCAACCTACAGAATGGGAGAAAATTTTTGCAATCTACTCATCTGACAAAGGGCTAATATCCAGAACCTACAAAGAGCTCACATAAATTTATAAGAAAAAAACAAACAACCCCATCAAAAAGTGGGCAAAGGATATGAACAGACACTTCTCAAAAGAAGACATTTATGCAGCCAACAGACACATGAAAAAATGCTGATCATCACTGGCCATCAGAGAAATGCAAATCAAAACCACAATGAGATACCATCTCACACCAGTTAGAATCGCTATCATTAAAAAGTCAGGAAACAACAGGTGCTGGAGAGGATGTGGAGAAATGTGAACACTTTTACACTGTTGGTGGGACCGTAAACTAGTTCAACTATTGCGGAAGACAGTATGGCGATTCCTCAAGGATCTAGAACTAGAAATACCATTTGACCCAGCCATCCCATTACTGGGTATATACCCAAAGGATTATAAATCATGCTGCTATAAAACACATGTACACGTTATGTTTATTGCAGCACTATTCACAATAGCAAAGACTTGGAACCAACCCAAATGTCCATCAATGATAGACTGGATTAAGAAAGTGTGACACATGTATATCATGGAATACTGTGCAGTCATAAAAAAGGATGAGTTAATGTCCTTTGTAGGGACATGGATGAAGCTGGAAACCATCATTCTCAGCAAACTATCGCAAGGACAAAAAACCAAACACCACATGTTCTCACTCATCGGTGGGAATTGAACAATGAGAACACTTGGACACAGGAAGAGTAACATCACACACCGGGGTCTGTCGTGGGGTCAGGGCATGGGGGAGGGATAGCATTAGGAGATATACCTAATGTAAATGATGAGTTAATGGGTGCAGCACACCAACACGGCACATGTATACATATGTAACAAACCTGCACGTTGTGCACATGTATCTTAGAACTTAAAGTATAATAAAAAAAGAAAAAAAAGAAAAATACACTAGATACGATTAACAGATTAGACATTTCATGAAAAAAGATGAGCAAACATGAAGACATAGTAATAAAAACTATCCAAAATGAAACATAGAAAGATGAGAAAAAAAGACAGAGCATCAGTGAGTTGTGGGATAATTTCAAGTGGTCTAATATATATATGGAATTGGAGTCCTCAAAGATAAGGAGAGAAAAGGGAAGACAGAAAAAAATAATTAAAGAAATAATGGCTAAATATTTTACCAATTTGTTGTAAATCATAACACAGACCAAAGAAGCTCAACAAATTACAAGCACAAGAAATATGAAAAAAAAATTCATCAAGTCGCATTTTAATCCAGTTACTCAAAACCAAATTAAAAAATTGTAAAAGTAATCAGAAATACTTATGTATAGAGGAAAAATGATATGAGAGCACATTTATTGTCAGAGACAATATGTATTCATCTGTTTCCACACTGCTATGAAGAAATATCTGAGACTGGGTAATTTATAAAGAAAAGAGCCTTAATTGATTCACAGTTCCACATAGCTGGGGAGACCTCAGGAAACTTACAATCATGGCAAAAGGCAAAGGAGAAGCAGGCACCTTTGTCAGATCCCGGGGTCTGGATCTAGCCCATGCTGAAGTACAAGGGAAGTGGGTGGATGGGCAGAAAGAACACTCAGGGGGCCTTGGGCAGGTGAATATGGTTTTATTCAGCAGCAGCTCTCATTAACAACTTTCCCACACTAGCTCTTTACACTGTCTTCCCTGTCTCAGCTGTTTGAGCTAGCGGCTTCCACATACAGCTGCACAGCTGGCTCTCCCCTGCCTTCGGGGTCAGCAGCTTAACTCTTTCTGTCTCTGGACACAAGCCAGTCGAGTTGTGTCCTTGCTCCCTCCTGTTTGTCTGCAAGACAGATAGCTCTGACTCTCTCTTTCTCTGGGCACAAGTGCACCTGCCATGTTGAACCAAGCCAAGCCCACAAGCCCCTGTATAGCATTAGCAGGGCAATTATACCTTTTACAGGCAATAGTGGCTCACAGTAAAGTATGAACTTACACAAACAGGTTATATAACAAGTGGAAGTTTGCGCCTGCACGCCAAACTTGCGATTCATGCAGGCCTGGATATCCACCTTGGTCTTTTCTTTGACCAAAGTACATCCATGTACATTACACTCCATCGTCTAGGCCGAGGGAGACATAGGCCTTGGACACACAGGTTTGATACACAGGCTTGGCACACAAGCCTGATATACAAACTTTGGACATGCAAACCCAATACATACACATAGGCTTGACACATAAGCCTGACCCATAAGCATTGGGCACACAGGCCCGATTTATACACACAGGCTTGACACATACATAAGCTTTGATAAACTGCCAAGCTGTTGGCACAGATTACCATAAGTGTTACCTTCTTGGTGACTGCCATTTACATTGCCGTGAGTTTAGCTCATTAGCTATTTTGCCTACACTGGTTTTAAACCATATGGTGTCAGTACTAGGCTGGACTGCAACAACAGTCCAGGCAGCAGTATCACCTTTGCTAGACCCATCTGTATACCATGCCCTATTAGGAATGGGGGGACGCTCTTCCTAATGGTGAAAGCATAGGATCTAGGGATGCCTTAGGCCCCATAGCCTTATTTTGCACTAGGACTACAGGTCCCAAGACTTTTTGCAACTTTGCTGCCAAGGGACTTGTACTTGGCATACTTTGCTGCTCCAAGTAGGCGCCCCACTTCGCTAAAGTGAATGTCTGTGCCTTCCCTGTCTGGCGGGTTGTTCCCCATGATCACACCCCTCCTGCTACTAGGTAAGTCATCCATATGACGACTGTAACCCATCCTGCCACACTTTTATGAGCCTAAAGGGCAGCATATATACTTACTGTTTTCCCAGTTCAGGGAGTGGTTACCCATGAACACACCCATCCTGCTATTATTTACTGCTTCTCTACCAAGAAACACTGGAGCTCATCTCCCTTCCATAGTTGGGACCAAAAACCTATTGGCATGCTCAGGCACTCCATGTGCTGCTAAGCCCTAACTGAAACTTATCTGTGGTGACATGCACATCTAGCTTAAATGCGCACCTCTAGTCGACTACCCACAGGGCTTGTGCCTGCTAAATAACCTATGTGCCAGAAAGACTGTCTCAGTCACATCATCCAATCCCAAGCAAGAGGGGTGTTGCTGCTTCTAAATCTGCAATCGAATCAGAGGTTAGCATAACATAATTAATAAGACCGTGATATATGGTGGGACTATGCATATAGCCCTGCAGCAACACTGTGGAGGTCCATCATTGCCTTCTTATGAAGACAAGCTGTTCCTGGCTCTCTGGAGCAATGTTTATTGAGAGGAATGCGTTGCTCAAGTCCACCACACAGTGGTACTGTGCCTGTTCTGTTGTCAAGCAGTTCATCAAATTTGTGATGGAGGGTACAGCTGCATGCAGTGGGGGTGTTACTTTACTCAGTTTCCAATAATCCACTGTCATCTGCCAAGTCCCATCAGGCTTTCTTACTGGCCATACCGGGGAATTGTAGGAGCTATGGGTACCACACACTATTTGCACCTCTTCTAATTTCTTGTACCTCTTCTAACTTCTAAATAGTCTCAGTTATATCGGCATGCCTCCCTGGCAAAAGGTATTGACTAGTGGAGGTAACCCATTGGGGTTGTGGCAGAACTTGGGGCTGATGATGTGTATGTCCCCGCAGTACCAGCTTTACTACATGAACTGGGAGTCTGAATTCTCTGGCCATGGTATGTAAGTCCAAATCATGCAAAATTTTCACCCCCAGAATATATTCAGGTATGGGAGAGACATACTCAGTGTACAGGCCGGGGGGCGCCAAGAGGCCAATGCCAAGATGCAGGAATGCAGGTTTTACTTTCACCGACTGGCCCCATAACCCTCAGTGAAAGCAGCTTTGGCCGGAAACGTATCCGGGTTCCCATAAACAAGACTGCAGTGTGCACCAGTATCTACCAGTGTTAGGACCCCCTGTACATTAGTGGGGGACCAGTGGATTACCAGCTCCACATATAGACTCCAGTCATCAGGCCCCCGCTGGGGCCCGGCACCTCGGCCAGTTCCCTAATCAAACAGGAAAGGCCCTGTATCTCCGCCTGTCTGCAAATAGTCCTTGAGTTGCAGTGTCCAGGCGGAGTAAGTTGAACAACATTGTTTTGCCCCATCTTGAGCATTCTCTGAAATTGTTGCTCCGGGGACAATTGCTTCCACAGAGCCAACAACGTTCTATTGGGTCGCCTGTCAGTTTTCTCCCAAGCAACCCCAGCTGCAATTAAATCAATCCACCTCTTCATGCAAACCACCCACTGGGGCCCCTTTTTATCTCGTGGGGTGGCTACCTGTGGGGGGCAGGTCACCTCTCCTTCTTTACCACGCGGACTTTTCTGGTTCCCCCTGCGGGCCTTGTGCCTCCCCAAGGGCTCCTACAGCAGTAGTCATTGCATGTATGCAGCGCCCCACGTATGGAGTGAGAATGGCAGCTAGAGAGCCAAAAGCACTGGGGGGCGCTGAGTCCAGCACAAGAACCCTCATGTAGGAGGTAAAGCGTTCATTATTTGGCCCCTGGGTATTCAGATCAAACACAGCCTGCCGCATCTCCCAGAGTATCTGCACCAAATCAGTACATGATTGCCGTTTACTCAGTTTTTGTTATCTCTCTGGCATTATTTTTAGCAGTCTGTATGGCTGTCATTAACCACTCAATTAATGTGTGGTCACCTTGCCCTTGTGACAACCATTGGCACAGGTGTAGCCGCTGATGAAGGGAGGGGTGAATTGTGACAGAAGCCAGATTCTCCTTGCTGGAGGAGGCGCAAGAAATGCTTTCAGCTCCTTGGGTCGCTGCCGGCACTGTTTACCTAACTCCCATAACTCAGTAGGGCTATAAGCACAATAAGAGGTATGTTCAGGCGGGGCATGGTAGCTCACGCCTGTAATCCCAGCACTTTGGGAGGCTAAGGCAGGCAGATCACCAGAAGTAAGGAGTTCAAGACCAGCCTGGCCAACGTGGTGAAACCCTGTCTATATAAAAACACAAAAATTAGCCGGGTGTGGTGGCAGGTGCCTGTAATCCCAGCTCCTCCGGAGGCTGGAGCAGGAGAATCGCTTGAATCCAGGAGGCGGAGGTTGCCATGAGCCAATATTGCGCCACTGCACCCCAGTCTGGGAGACAAGAGCAAAACTCTGTCTCAAAAAAAAAAAAAAAAAAAAAAAGGCGGGGGGTGTGTTCCACCACTTTGCTGGGACGGGCGGGGGGTGGGGGGTCGTCCCTGGGTTCTCCACTGGGGTCCCATCGGCTGCTTATGTTCTACCTTCGGGTGGATTACAGGGTGAGCCCGCAGTGGTGGAGGAGCCTTCTCCCTTTCAGCATCAGAGGAGCGGGAGTCTCTGGCCAGGAGGACAGGCTCAAGGTTGAGCTGACAGCTGTTTCCAGCTCCTGCTTCAGGCTGTTTATCTGAGCCTCCAAGTGCCCTGTTTGCACCTGAAGGTCCCCCACCCCTAGGTCTTGCTCCAAGCTGTGCAACTGGGGCCCCAGGCGTGGGCTTGTGCCAGGAGGCCCCTTATCTGTGGGACTGAGCATGTACTTCCCTCAGTGCAGTCAGAAAGGCCCATCGGACTCTGCCATCGAAGGTGTGTTCCTTCTTGGTTCTATATGCTTCCAGCTGCTTTAGCGCTTTCTTCACACTCGAGGAAGACCTATCCACTGCCTCCTTCATTTCTACTGGAGCTTATCCAAGCAGCACATCCACCACCGGGTACCACAGCCCATGCTGCTGCCACATAGCCAACCCAGGAGTCCTCAGGGGCCGAACATCCACTCACCTCATCCTGCTGAAGTCGCCAAATGTCAGGTCCACGACTACGCCAACTGTCACGCTGGGGGTGCTGTAGGGAGGTGAATATAGTTTTATTCAGCAATAGCTCTCATGAACAGCTTTCTCACAGTAGCTCTTTACACTGTCCAAGCTGCCTCTGCTGCTTGAGCTTTTGGCTCCCACATACAGCTGTGCTCTCCCCTGCCTTTAGGGTCAGCAACTTAACTCTTTCCGTCTCTGGGCACTAGTGGGCCAATCTGTGTCCTGGCTCCCTCCTGTCCATCTCAAGACAGACAGCTCTGACTCTCTCTTTATCTGGGTGCAAGCGTGCCCATCATGTCAAGCCATGTTATGCCGAGCCAAGCCCTAAGAGCCCCTGTACACCATTAGCAGGCAATTATACCTTTTACAGACAATAGTGGCTCAGAGCCAAGTATGAACTTACACAAACAGGTTATATAACAAGTGGAGGTGTGCGCCTGAGCACCAAACTCACTGAGTCATGCAGGCTTGGATATCCACCTTGGCCTATTCATCGACCAAAGCACATTCATATACCTACAACCTTCTTCACAGGGCAGCAGAACAGAGTGAGTACAAGCAGGGGAAATGTCAGATGCTTGTAAAACCATCAGATCTCCTAAGACTCACTATCATGAGAACAGCATGGGAGAAACCGCCCCCATGATCCAATTACTTCCACCTGGTCCCACCCTTAACACAAGTGGATTATGGGGATTACAATTCAAGATGAAAGTTTGGGTGGGGACACAACCAAACCGTATCACATATTCAAAAACTGAACTAACCACCAGCAGATTTACCTCACAAGATAATATTAATAGTAGTTAAAGAAAGTTTTTTAAGAAAGAAGGAAAATACCAGATGGAAATATTGACCTATCTAAAGGAATGAAAAGCACCAGAAATGGTAACTATGTAAACATATAAGGCTTTTTTTCTTATTATTCAAACACTAAGGGATATTGGAATTCTGAAATGAAATATGTTCAAGCTATGCACCTGCCACCTAATTTTGCCTCATGGAATCCAAAGGCTACAACCTTCCCAAGAGTTTGAGGAAGACATTGAGAGGAATTCCAGCATTCTTTAAGTCCCCTGTACTAGATTTCCTTTGCAGGCCAGAAATTACAGTGGGAAATTACAGTGGGAAATGAAAGGCCTCTTTGGCTGGGTGAAGTGGTTCACACCTGTAATCTCAGCACTTTGGGAGGCCGAGGTGGACTGATTGCTTGAGCCCAGGAGTTCCAGACTGGCCTGGGCAACATGCCAAAACCTGTCTCTACAAAAAGTACAAAAAGAAAAAAGAAAAAAGTCAGTCATAGTGGCACTCACCTGCGGTCCCAGCTACTCACGGGTCTGACGCAGGAGAATCACCTGAAGGTCTAGGCTACAGTGAGCCATGATCATGCCTCTGCACTCCAGCCTGAGTGAAAGCACAAGATCCTGTCTCAAAAAAAAAAAAAAAAAGAAGACCCAGCCCCAGGTGCTGTGCCCGGCACCGGGAATGTCCTGGGTAGAGCTGGCGGAGTGGCGTGCTCTCCTCCACCCGTCGTGGCTGTGTGTGCTGGGCATGGCTCGCAGCAAACCGAGATGGCCGAGCAGTCGGAGGAGGCTGTGAAGTACTACACCCTAGAGGAGATTCAGAAGGACAACCACAGCAAGAGCACCTGGCTGATCCTGCACCACAAGGTGTACGATTTGACTAAATTTCTGGAAGAGCATCCTGGTGGGGAAGAAGTCTTAAGGGAACAAGCTGGAGGTGACGTTACTGAGACTTTTGAGGATGTCGGGCACCCTTCAGATGCCAGGGAAATGTCCAAAACATACCTCATTGGGGAGCTCCATCCAGATGACAGACCAAAGTTAAACAAGCCTCCGGAAACTCTTATCACTACTGTTGATTCTAGTTCCAGTTGGTGGACCAACTGGGTGATCCCTGCCATCTCTGCAGTGGCTGTCACCTTCATGTATCGCCTATACATGGCAGAAGACTGAACACCTCCTCAGAAGCCAGCACAGGGAAGGGAAGGGGAAGGGAGGGGAAGGGAGGGGAAGGAAGGGGAAGGGAGGGGAAAGAAAGGGAAGGGAGGGGAGGGCCTCTTTGAATCCCGTGGAGATAATTTGATCCTGAAGGGATAAAGGCCAAGTGGTAGCACTTACTCAACAGACCAGATGGAGGAGGTTATTGTAATTAACACCCAGGCAAAAGGGCAGTACTCAGAGTGGTTGATCCACAGATATACTTGACATTGGCCAGTTGAGTAACTTGTCCCTTTGACTGATACAGGTAAATGATGAATGGGCACATGTGGTCCCTGAACACATTTTATGGCTATTTTGCAATTCAGGAATGCATAGTTGGAATACATGTGCTCAATAACTTGCAGACTACAAATACTGTTTTCCCACTCAGTTTATTTTCCTGGTAGGGAAAGACAGTGGAAACCCTTAGAACTTTCCAGTACTTACCAAAAGAGTAAACCAAAAGCAGTACTACTTTCCTGGATAAATTGCACAGATTAATGTAACCATCATTTATGATTTCTACAACATCTTCATTCATCTCACCTGCTTGGCCAATGCAGAAAAGAAACGGTCATGAAAATGATATTGGCTTAACATTAACTTAATGAAAGCCTGACTCCAATTGATAGGGCCAATAAACATGTACCCTTCTACCTGCAATGCAGCTATTGATTCAAAAAATATTTTTATCTTGACCTGTTAATAAAATACACCAGAAACAGTTTCTTTTCACCTGGCATGGTTATTAACACATCTTTTCTGTTCTACTTAGGGTTAGATCAATTCTCTGTCTGTCTTAATCTATCTGTAGGAACTTTGTTCACCTCTTCATTTCAAAGAATATTATAGCCCTAAGCATGACTAGGACAGAGAGAAACTCAGGAGGATAGCAGAAGGAGAGCTATGATGATCATCAAGAGCCATACAATGCAGCTTCTTGGAACCAAGAACTTTGAGGATATTAAGGATGTTAGTCCATAGCTTAAAAACAATGGAAAGCCTTTAACAATTTTGAAAGCTTCAGGGATAGGTAAAATTGTGTGGGCATGGGGAGGGGTGGTGACTTTTTTGGTATTTCAGTAACAAGGAGGAATTTATTCTATCAAATAGAAAAAAATGAGACTTGCATTTTTTAGATATCACTTTCTGTGTGATGTCAAAAATGAATTCAAATGGGAGGCACAGAAATTGAAGGAACATCAGTTAAAAGACTAGTGCATTATTTTAAGCTACAGTTGGTGGTAGCTTGGAATATGCTGGCAGAAGATTTGGGAAGTATGAATGGATAAAGAGGTATTTTGAACAAAAAATAGATGGATCTCAAAGATGGACTAGATATTGGAGAATGAAAAGCGTAAGGTATCATGGATGAACCTGAGATTTGTAAATTAGGTGACTGTATGCATGATGGTACTATTCAATGAGATTAGAAACATTGGCAGGAACCAATAACTTTGGAGGGAGTGTAAGAATTAAAGAAAGAGGAAAGAAACATGAAAGGTGGCTTGACAGTTAAGGACAGGTTTATTTTAGAGAAAATAAACATGAGGGGGCTTCTGGACAAGTTAGGTTAGAGCCCACTTTCTTACAGACTAAGAGTTTTTAAGGATTCAGGTTGGAATAGTTTATCAGAGGCTTGTACTGCTTCTGTGTTTCTTTGTTGTGCTTATCTGGGAGGGAGAGTTTTGTGTCTGTTCCCATAAATCTTCCTGCAGCTGCAGGCGCACCCATCCCCCCTGCCCCCCAAGTCTGCTTTTAGCTTCCCTGTCTTAGTGCACTTAAAGGGAAAGGAATGTGCTTATTAAGGCTCATTGTTTTACTGGGTCCTGTTGTGTGAGGGTGAAGTTTGGCAGTTACCCAAGAGACTTCCCCACCACCTCCCTCTGTGCCCAAGCTGTCTTATCTGTATTTTATTGTCTGCTCTTTCTGGCCACTTGTTGTTAGAAGAGAAGTGATTTCCTTGAAATGCATGAGGCTGGAAAAAGAGCTGGAACTTAAAGTGGTGGTGTTTGTCCAAGATGTGGTGCTCCTGCTCTGTCAGGGAGGACTGAGTTTGGTGTTTGATATTAAAGTATCCACATGGAGAGGCAAAATAAGGTATACAGGGTCTTAGGCTTAGAAGACAGGTGTGAGCTCAATTTAGAATTTTCCAATTCATAAACTTATATGTGGTAATAGATATATTTGCCTGTGGAGATATAATAGAATGTGAAAAGAGCCCAGGATTCAGCCTTGAGAAACTCCAACATTTAATCACCAGAGAGAGGAGGATAAATCTGGAAAAAAAGATATATATATATAGAGAGAGGAAGAATGACCAGAGAGCTAATCAGATAACCAGTTAATAATGATATCTGGGGAAGACAGCAGAACAAATTGTTTCAAAAAGAAAAGAATGTTTAATGTCAAATTCCAGCAAGAACTGAAAAATGTTCATTGGCTTTGGCAATATGAAGGTGATTGTTAGTCATAATGAGAGAGACAGAGGCTAAATCAAAGTAGGTTGAACATTAATAAAAGGTGTTGAAAAGGACAGGCTATCTGTAACTCTTTCAAGACATTAAGAAATTTGGCTCAGGCTGGGCACAGTTGCTCACGCCTGTCATCCCAGCACTTTGGGAGGCCGAGGCGGGCAGATCACAAGGTCAGGAGATCGAGACCATCTTGGCCAACATGGTGAAACCCCATATCTACTAAAATACAAAAAATTAGCCAGGTATGGTGGTGCATGCCTGTTATCTCAGCTACTTGGAAGGCTGAAACAGGGGAATAGCTTGAATCCGGGAAGCGGAGGTTTCAGTGAGCTGAGATCACACCACTGCACTCCAGCCTGGGTGACAGAGCAAGACTCCATCTCAGGAAAAAAAAAAAAAAAAAGAAAGAAAGAAATTTAGCTCTGAAAGTGAGGAGAAAGGGCTAGCTAGAACAGAGTCTGAGGAGAAGAAGTTGGGGGAAGAAAGTCTGTTGAGATTTTTTTTAGCTTTTTAAATGTCACAGGGAATGATCCAATGTTAGAACACAGTTGAAAATACAGGCAAGAGTGGAATTGTTTGATAGTTAAATGTTTCTGAAAAATCAGGAAAGAGTAGAATCCAAGACCTCATGTGAAAAAACTGACCTTCAATAAGAGAAGAGATAAAATGGAAAAAAGAAAAGAATGCAGATGGAGGGTACTAGAGTTGCTAGCAGGAAATTGGGAGACTAGATCTCCGACAGCTTCTCAGTGAGGAAGGAGGAGAGAAGGCAGGCAGAAAAGGATCAGTTATGGTTGGCAGGGTGAGGAGTATAAAGAAGATACAAAGTAATCACTGATAAAGTGAATTAAAAAGAAGAAAACAATGTAAGGTTGACACACAAGGTTGAGAATCCATTTGAAATTGGTTATCCTGAATTTATCTACTAGTGCAACCTGCCATGTGACTCTATCTCAGTGCTTAGGTAAGGAAAGTAGAAAGTAACAATGATTGAGGTTTGGGATCATCTAAACAGTTGCAATAAGGAAACAGGCAAAGGAGTTTGTTATTGGCAGGAGTGCTATTGAACTTGTGGTATAGACTCTAGACTGATTAAGGAAGGAACTGAAGATAGAGTGGACAAGTAGATTAGAATAGGGGGAAAGGCGACAGAAAGTTCTCATGAAGTCAAACAAAGGTCAAGTAGTTTGACATTGGAATAGGTAAGCTGAATGCAGATGAGGGTTGCATGTAGACAGCAGGATGTCTGAATTAGTGATTTTGGAAGTGGTGCCGTATTAGGACATGACAAAGTCTAGGGTGTTATCAAGGGGGTATTTTGTTGGAAATATCTACTTGAAATCATGCTAAATTTGAACCTCACTCTCCAAAGTCAGTATAATTATATTTATAATTTTTAACCCTGGCATTGGCATTTATATTGTCAAAAATAAATAAATCCAATAGGGATAAGTTTGCATATTCAGTCTCTAAATCCATTCGCACAAATTGCATTTACATGTCTTCAACTGATAGCAACTGTAACAATTTATATTTAGGGTTGCATACTTCCTCTTGATGACATTCAAATTTTTTACCCATTTATCAGAATTTCCTAAAACTGTGGTTCACAACCTTGGTTGGTTATCAGAATCACCTGAGGAACTTTTAAATTCATAAATTCTCAGCCTGTTCTGATTCAGTGAACAGTGAACCTGATTCAGTAGTTCCCAGGTGGGGCATGAGAATCTGTACATTTGAAAAAAAAAAAAAGCTTCCCAGGTGATTCTGACAGTTGGTCAGGGATGACAACCATTGCCCTCAGAGATGGGTAAGTATTCTTCAGTAGATCTGCCACTGACTTCTCAATTCCTCAATACAAATTTCTGGAACTACACATCCCAAAGGAACCAGCTTGAATGCTGGAAGAAGGAACCACAAACTATAAATTAATGGAGTTAAAATTTTCCTTTTTCACACTAATTTATGGGTTTTGAATACTTTTAAAATATTAAGGCAATTCTATTATGTTACCACCTGTTTTTTTTTTAAAGGGGATACCTATTTCATGATTTCTCTTTTATAAGAGTAACACTTAGATGATAATTTTATTGCAAGACTACTATAATTGTGTGATAGACTTTACAGTAAAAACAGCATAATTATTTGTTACGTCAATTGCGAAGTTTTCTTGTTGTCTTATCTATGCTCCCATATCTGAGTTTTGGAAATGGAAAAAAAGAGAGCGAACTTGGGAAGCTATTGTAGAAGCCTAGGTTAGAGGTGACGATGGTGAAAACTACAAAAATAGCAGAATGGATCCGAAAAAAAGAAAAAGGTTGAAAGTGGTTTATAAGATAGGATAGAAAAAGTTGGGATTAGTAATAATATCTTCACATTTCTATACGAGTTTGAAAACTAACTTTCTATTAATCATAGCTTTAAGTGCTGCAAAGTAGAAGTCTTTTTAATTTTGGTTTGGAGACAATATATTTAGTCTTATTTCAAATTATGCAATTATTCCTAACATTAACTTATTTTTGAACCAAAAAATAATCAGAGACTTAAAACCAACTTTCAAATTTGCAGTTGTACCAAACATACTTTAACCTAAAAGAAGAATTGAAAGGCAAGTGCAATGTACCTTGGTTCCTATTTCCTATGGGAACTCTTGTGAGAGTTTAAGACAAAACCCATGGGGGAAGGGAGGAAGTGAATTCAATTACGTAACACAGACAAACCAGAGAATAGCAGATTAAAATAGTTATAAAATCCACCAGCTCTAGGTGAAGGAAATTAAACCCTTTTGAAGTCCATATGTTTAGGAATATAGTTCAACCACAAAAACACTACTGGAGCCTACGTGAGATCTATAAGTGTGTGCTTTCATTTTTCTTTTAATCTCACAAAATAATTATTCCTAGCAATTGATAGTTTATTCCAAAAAGAATCCTGACTTTGGCCCTGTCACTGACCTGGGAGAATTTTCGGTGACACGTGTGTTAAATGTGTGATTGAGGTGAGGTAGGGATGAATAGCCAGAGCTGGTTAAAAGGATAAGCATCCAAAATAATATTGACCTAGGAAAGCTTTAGGTCAAATCTACCATATAGAAATATTACAAATATAACTATTTGTTATATATACGTACTGTTGCATTATTAATTTTATAAAAATCTTCAAATGTTCAAATGTGTAAATTCAATATGGATACCAAGATGGCTTATGAAGAGCACGTATGAAAACAACTTCTCGATATAATTAACTCAATGAGTCAATAATGTGGTAGAACTGTCTAAATTGCTTCTGTCATCTTGGACCACATTAGTACAAGTTTAGTGTTCAGGAAAAAAGACGATAATCTCATGCTTTTCTTTGCTGATTACAAAGTACAATGTTGAGGTCAGCTTTGCCTCCCACATAGAAGGAGAGTAATCAAAATATGTTGTATCCAACAGCAAGTGAAGAAACTGGTACAAGAACTTGAATCCATAATATAATTAATGAAAGAAGTAAAATTCTTGGCCTTTGGAAGGACATGATAGCCAGTGTCAGATATGGGAATTAGCAAATGGCAGGATTTAGTAAGGCCAATGGTTGAAAACAGCAGGTGGGCCAATTTTGTCTCCATGCCAAAACAAGAAAGGAGAGAGGTCGGACACAGTGGCTCACGCCTGTAATCCCAGCACTTTGGAAGGCCGAGGCAGGTGGATCACGAGGTCAGGAGATCGAGACCATCCTGGTTAACATGGTGAAACCCCATCTCTACTAAAAATACAAAAAATTAGCCGGGCATTGTGGTGGGTGCCTGTAGTCCCAGCTACTCGGGAGGCTGAGGCAGGAGAATGGTGTGAACCCGGGAGGCGGAGGTTTCAGTGAGCCAAGATTGTGCCACTGCACTCCAGCCTGGGTGACAGAGTGAGACTGTCAAAAAAAAAAAAAAAAAAAAAAAAGTAAGGAGAGAATGCCTAAACAAATTTCTAGTCAAGAGGGGACTAATAAAGCTCTTTGCAGATAATGTTAAAACAGAGTGTATTGGTCTCAAAAATATAAAATAAAATAAAATAAAAGAGAGCATATTGCATAAAGTACAGGAAGGAAATGTTCAGAAGCCCCAAACATTTTCAAATATGGGTGCCAAACTGACTGTGTCAAAATGACCACCTGGAAAATCATCAAAAACACAGGTTCTAGATCCTTCATCTGGGAGCTTCTAAGTTCTTTAGCCTAGGTTCAGACACAGAATCCATTTTTAACATGTTCCTGGGTGATTGTGATGGCCAGCCATGTTTAGAAATCACTGAATCATATTGTATCTAAAATTCTATTCCAGTCTAAACCCTGTAATTCCAAATGCTTATGAAAGATTATGCTATTGGCCAAATGGCCTGAGAAAATATTCAGTGAGGTTAATATTTGATTTATATTTATTTTGTTATACTTAATTTATAAGAATATCCTAAAAATATAACCTGAAAGAGAATTTGGAAGCATGAAGAAAAAGAACAAACACTAGTTTGTTTATTGTCTAGTTATTCCAGTAGATTGAGAACACTGATGTTTGTCAGAAGTCATGGAAGTCCCAGGGTCAAATCTAATACCCCTTTACCATCCTGCAGAAAGCACCGGTCTTTCTTGGTTTGATTAGAGGGATTTTCCAAAAAGGAGAAAAGGGTCTTTTGTCCAAATATCCAACTGTACTGTCTGATGAGCACTCATTTAAAAAACATATTAGAAAGAATATTGCTTATGATTAAAAGTTTTACAAAGCACAAAAGTCCTTCAGTCAGCATGAACATTAGCCAGTGACACTCAAGAATTGTTTCTGTGATATCTGCTATCTAGTTCTGGATTCTTCTTTCATTGTGTGTACTCAAACATGTGGCACTGGATTTTGGAGAGTAATTTGTTTCCTTAGAGCAAGTATTGCTGAACTGAAAAAGCAGGACAAAGGCAGAGTTTCTATAGGTGAGGCTGTAGGCCCGTTTTCAATAAATCAGTCTTGAAAGTGCTAAGGAAGAGACTTTATAAAATCATAAGATATAAGAGTTGAAACAGCCCTTAAGAATTTTAGAGTTCAACCCCTCCTTTTATAAAGGAGGAAACGAAGTCCAGAGAAAGAATGTGAATTGACCAAAGTCCTTCCCTTAGTGATGGAATTGGCACCAGAATGTGAGCCTCCATTCTCAGGCAAGTAGTAGAAGAAATTCCAAGAGTATTGACCTCAGACACCACTCAGGAAAAGTAGTCCCATCAAAGTGAAGGGAGGCAGTGGTGATGTGAGATGTAATTAATAGTTCATTTAGCCTGTGCTGACAATGAGAACTGGATGGTAATTTGCTCTGCATGTAGAAAACATGTGCATAGGATGACAGTGGTAAGGAATCAATGATTGTGGTAATTCATGAGCAAAGCACTGGAGAAAGAAAATGTAAGAAAAGAACTAAAGGCTTAATTCAGGTTATTGGTATAAAAATTAAACCTGGGATCTCTGGATTAGTATTTCCTGAGATGCTGTTTATTTCATAAATAGAACATAAGAACTAGAACAAGAACCAGAAATAGCATATAAAGAAGGCAATATTGCAAAGAAAGAGATTTAGATGCATAGAACATGCTGTGGATTTAGGGGAAGCTGCAGAAGGAAAGATAACACCTAGATAGAAAGCAATGGCTTCCCCTCTAACACTACCCTGGGATTACATTATTGGCACTAAAATAATGTAAAGTCATAGAAAAATGTTTAGGTTAGGATAAATGTTAGAAGAGTTCTCAAATGAACTCGTGTCCGGGAGGAAATATTATGGCACACATAAGAAGGGAATTGGGACTTTGGTCTCCCTATCAAATTGGAAAAGAACAGAGTCTTGAAGAATAAGACTGTATGCAAAGGATATAAAGCTAAAATTTAACTAGCTGTGATTCGATTTTTTCTAATAGGAGTCTGGAATCATAGTTAAGCTGAGTAAATGATTAAGTAAATTTTGTTCAGTAGAATATGATATGATTACTAAAGTGATACGTATGAAGACTTTGGAAATACATTAAAAATTTAAGACCTAAGGTAAGTGAAAAAAACATGTATCATAGGGTGATTGTGATAATCGATATGGAAATAATTTTAAATGATAAAGTGTATTTATACTATGTAATATATAGAAAATTTATTTTTTCATTGGGATAAAGATTAAGAATCAAATAATCAAGATTAATGTCACAGAACACATGTAGCTGTTGTTTTAAGAAGAGTGGTTTATGGGCCTAAATTTTTATAAAGTGGTTCCAATAATGGGCATTAAAAAATATGGTTAAATCAGATTCTTGGCTAAAATTGAGAACCCATGTATAAGGTAAACTTCAAAGGTTTGGTAGAAGGAACTTAATGAATAAAATATGATTTTACTATACCATAAAATCTTTACAAAGAATGATGGTTTATCAATAGGAAACACACAGGAAAAATATACACTGTAATTGTGTAATGGGCTTATTGAAAGTGAAGGAACTGTGGAATTTTTTTAGTGAAACTTCTTTAAAGTATAGTAAAAAGATCAGAGAGCACTTGACTGGGAAAACAAAGTAGACTCCCAAACTCCAAATTAGTTTGGAAAGGCTGAGAAAAGTGACAAGATGTAAAATATTGGTTTTGTATGAGATAAATGGCAACTTCCAAAATCAGGTGATCAGAATCACAAGGAAAGAAATTCATGCATGTGTGTGTTCAGTTTTGCTGAGAGAAGTCTTCCTTCCTTGTCTTCTCAGTATCCTATCACAGTAAGTGCTCAGATAGAAGTTTTTGAATAGGAAGTCCTTTCCCCATTGCTTGTTTTTGTCAGTTTTGTTAAAGATCAGATAGCTGTAAGTGTGTGGCCTTATTTCTGGGTTCTCTATTCTGTTCCATTGGTCTATGTGTCTATTTTTGTACCAGTACCACGCTGTTTTTGGTTACTGTGTTCCTGTAGTATAGTTTGAAGTCAGGTAGTATGATGCCTCCAGCTTTCTCATTTTTGCTTAGGGTTGCTTGGTGCTGGGATAACTGGCTACCCATATGCAGAAGAAGATTGAAACTGGACCCCTTCCTTACACATTATACAAAAATTAACTCAAGGTGGATTAAAGACTTAAGTGTAAAACACAAAACTATAAAAACCCTGGAAGACAACCCAGGCAATACCATTCTGGACACAGGAATGAGCAAAGATGTCAAGGCAAAGATGCTGAAACAATTGCAACAAAAGCAAAAACTGACAAATAGGATTTAAGCAAACTAAAGAGCTTTTGCACAGCAAAATAAACTATCAACAAAGTGAACAGACAGAATGGGAGAAAATTTTTGCAAACTGTGCGTCTGATAAAGGTATAATATCCAGAATTTATAAGGAACTTAAGCAAAATTACAAGAAGAAAAACAACCCCATTAAAAAGTGGGCAAAGGACGTGAACAGACACTTTGCAAAACAATGCATACATGCAGCTAACAATCATATTAAAAAAGCTCTACATGACTGATCATTAGAGAAATAGAAATCAAAACCACAATGAGATACCATCTCATGCCAGTCAGAATGGCAAATATTAAAAAGCCAAAAAACAACAGATATTGGCAAAGTGGCGGAGAAAAAAGAACACTTATATACTGTTGGTAGGCATGTAAATTGATTCAGTTATTATGGAAGACAGTGTGGCAATTCCTCGAAGATGGAAAACAGAACTACCATTCGATCCAGAAATCCCATTACTGGGTATATACCCAAAGGAATATAAATCATTCTGCCATAAAGACTCATGCACATAAATGTTCACTGCAGCACTTTTTATAGTAGCAGAGACATGGAATCAACCTAAATGCCCATCAATGGTAGGCTGGATAAAGAAAATGTGGTACATATATACTGTAGAATACTATGCACCCATGAAAAAGAACAAGAACTATGCACCCATAAAAAAGTATAAGATCATCCTTTGCAAAAACATGAATGGAGCTGGAGGCCATTGTCCTTAGCAAGATAATGCAGGAAGGAACAGAAAACCAAATACCTCATGTTATCACTTGCAAATGGTAGCTAAACAATGAGAACACATGCACACATAAAGGGCAACAATGCACAGTATTGGACCTATTGGAGGGTAGAGGGTAGGAGGAGGGAGAGGATAAGGAAAAATAACTAATGGGTACTAGGCTTAATACCTGGGTGATAAAATAATCTGTACAACAAGCCCCCATGACACAAGTTTACCTATATAACAAACTTGCCCATGAACCCATGAACTTAAAATAAAAGTAAGATTAAAAAAAAGAAGAAGAAGAAGAAGTTTTTGGGTTGTCTTTCTCGTGCTACAAAAACCCTATGCAGTTTAAACATGACTAATGACATTCTCCTTTTTAATAATATTTCTCTAAGTCACAGATATCTCAACGTTCCAAGTTTCTAAATTACCCTTACAAGCTTCTTTCATTAGCACCTATTTTGCTTTGGGCTCTCCCAGAGGCAGATCTGGGTGTAAGTAGTCTACAGGGAAGGTGATGCCAGGAAGTACTGGTAGGGCCATGTGAAAGTGAGACAGGAAAAGAAGGAAACTGACAAAGTGTGGGTGCCCATGCTGGTTACCACTGAACACAGCTGCTGGCATTTAGCCTTACTGGGGACCTCTGAGGGATGGTGAAGAATCCACCTCATACTTATCTCAAAGGAGGGGCAGAGAAGTGGGAGTATTTTGCCACCAACTTCCCATTTGCCATTAGTTGAGAACTGCTTACGGGAGCATGACTCTCCAGCAGTTCTGACTTGTCCTGTGCTGGCCCAACATGCTCCCATAGTGAGGCAGAGAGTCCTAGAGTTTTCCATAAACAGCCTTAGGTGGGTGGGTAGAGGAGAATGCCAAGGGTCACTTATTTCTATCTATAGCATCTACTGCCACAGCTCCTTTCACAGAGACCAAAGGATATGTGCCAAGACACAGTCTCTGTGCTTCTGCTTTTCTTTCTTTATGTGCATTTATCAAGAGAAGTCATTGTATCACCCATCACTTCATTTAGCTTCTCTGTGCTGAAAATTTTTAGTCTGTATTTCATATTCTGTTTTCTCCCCCAAACCGTTCTCACATTCCTGGTTGTCAGTAGCATAAGTCCACTTGGATATCTCAATGTCAACCTTCAAAATCCCAAATCGTTTCTCGTTGTTCTTGGAAAATTTCCATCATTCAACAAATATTTTTTGAGCCCTAACTAGAATGCCAGGCATTGCCTCGGTAGTAGGGATATGCCAATCAATAAACTAGATTTGCCTTTACAGATTTTAATGTCTGAAGGCACATATAGGAATATAAGCAAATAAGCAGGTAATCCTAGATCAAAAAGCCCTGGGATATGGGGCAGGCTAGAGTGCTATGGGAGACAATGGAAGGGCCTACAACCTATGCATGAGGATTCAGGAAAGCTTCTTGAAAGAAGTGAAGCCCACAGTTCACAATTGCAAATATGTGGAACCAACCCAAGTTTCCATTGACTAATGAGTGACTAAAGAAAATGTGGTATGTATACACCATAAAATACTACTCAGCCATTAAAAGGAAAGAAAGAATGTGTTTTGCAACAACTTGGATGGAGCTGGAGGTCATTATTCTAAATGAAATAACAGAGGAGGGGAAAACCAAAAACCATATGTTCACACTTATAAGTGGGATCTAAGCTATGAGTATGCAAAGGCATACAGAGTGATATAATGAACTTTGGAGACTCAGAAGGGGGAGGGTGGAAAGGGGGCCAGGGATGAAAAACTACACATTAGATACAATATATGCTATTTGGGTGACAAGTGCACTAAAATCTCAGAATTCACCACTATATAATTCATCCATGTAACAAAAAACCACTTGTACCCCAAAAGCTACTGAATTTTTTTTTAAGGCCCAGAGTGAGACCAAAAACATAAACAAATCTAGTGATGGTTACCATGGTTATCTTCCCAAGACTTAGCACAGGGCCCAGAGCAGACTCAGTTCCCAATTAATGTTTGACAAATGCATGAATAAGGAAAAAACATTTTGGACAGAGAAAAAAATAGATAGAACCTTCCTATCTATTCAAGCAATAGTTCTGCCTCAGCTTCTCGAGTAGCTGGGACCACAGGTGCCTGCCACCATGCCTGGCTAATTTTTGTATTTTTAGTAGAGACAGCGTTTCGCCATGTTGGCCAGGCTGGTCTCAAACTCCTGACCTCAAGTGATCCACTTGCCTCAGCCTTCCAAAGTGTTGGGAGTACAGGCATGAGCCACTGCACCCAGCCTTAGAAGCACTCTTGCATGGATAAGAAATTGATTAATCTTCTGGGCTGAATAACAGAGTAGAGGAGAAATATTCAGTCCAATAGATAGAAATGTGACTGCAAAGTTGTAGCATCCACTGTGCACTCCCTTCTAACTCCAGTAACATTTTGAGCAGTTAAGTAGTAAAAGCACTTATCTAGTCTTGGGGAGTAGAGAAGGATCCCCAGGAAATGTGAGATCCAAACTGAGACCTGATGGATTCAGAAGATGTCCTAAAGAGCAGTGGCGATGACAGTGGCAGACAAGGAGGTGGAAGAACATCCCGGGCAAGGAAACAGCTCATTCAGGGACGAAAGCTCGGAGACTTGGCAAGTTCAGGTGGTAACGCAAGCAATTAAGTACTTCAGCCGGAAAGATGAGGCAAGAGGCTGAAGGATCCTGATATTTAGTCTTACAGTTCATGTTAAGATATTTGGGGTACATGGAATGAGGGGATCAGGTAGAATAAAGGGTAAGATGGTGAGAAAATCAGACTGGCCAGTCACCCACACAAGATTTCTCAAGGTTAACATATGTGTCCCCATGTTCTAGGCCTCATCCCTGGCTTCACAGTTTCAGAAAGTGGCTTCCATCAGCATAAGGACCATGGATTGTTTTCTAGTGGAGAGATTCACAGAAACAAAACTCCCAAGCAACTGTTTTTATAAATTGTATGGCTTTTCCAGTGACCAGTACCTTCATGTCTCCTACATGGAGCCTCTCCTGTTTTTTCCTAACCAGTATCTAGGCATCAGAAGGCTACTTCTCAATTTGGAATCAAAGAAAAGATACAAGGAAAGTATATTGAGAGAGGTTTCGCCCAATTTCATGCAAGGCTGTGACTCTTAACCCTGGCTGTACATTAGAATCACTTGGGGAGCTTTTTAAAATCACCGATTCCCCTTTGAGACCAATGATCAGGTTGGTGCAAAAGTAATTGCGGTTTTAATTAAAAGCAGTTGCACAAACTGCAATTCCTTTTGCACCAACCTGATAGATCAGAATCTCTGAGAGTGAGCCCCAGTTTATTTCTGTGAGCCTCTTCCATGATTCTAATGCTCAGCCACTGATCTCACCAGCAAAGCTCTCTCATCAGGTTAAGGCAGGGCCCAGATCAGTAGCCAGATCAAAACCGCAATTACTTTTACACTGATAATTGGTCTTGGAAAGGAATCAGTGACTTTAAAAAGCTCCCCAAGTGATTCTAATGTACAGCCAGGGTTAAGAGTCACAGCCTTGCATGAAATTGGGTGAAACCTCTCTCAATATACTTTCCTTGTATCTTTTATTTGATTCCAAATTGAGAAGTAGCCTTCTGATGCCTAGATACTGGTTAGGAAAAAACAGGAGAGGCTCCATGTAGGAGACATGAAGGTACTGGTCACTGGAAAAGCCATACAATTTATAAGAACGGTTGCTTGGGAGTTTTGTTTCTGTGAATCTCTCCACTAGAAAACAATTCGTGGTCCTTATGCTGATGGAAGCCACTTTCTGAAACTGTGAAGTCAGGGATCAGGCTTGGAACATGAGGACACATATGTTAACCTTGAGAAATCTTGTGTGGGTGACTAGCCAACCTGGATACACAATGCCAACTTTCTTGTCTCTGGCCCCAGGTTTTCTAGTTTCTGTTGCAAACCACCTCTGTTCCATTGAAATGTTCTGTTTTATTATAAAATGTTTCAAATATACAGGAAAATCAGAAGAACAATGATCAACTATAAGCCCACTACCAAACTTTGCCACATCTCATCATCTTGTACATGTGCTTCAGAATTTTTACAATAAAATAACAGCTACAAAGCCCCTAGTCCAATCCAAGTTCCCTCCTTCTACACTTAGAGATAAGCACTATCCATAAAGTGGCAATCATCCTTTCTGTGAATGTTTTATCATTTTACCAAAAGTAGATACATTTTAAAACAAATGCATTTTGTTAAAAATGTATGCAAAACAGTACTGTTTTGTATAGCTGTAATTTTTATATAAATGGCATCATCCTTCATGTATCCTGCAATTTGCCATCTTTGCTTCAGCACGACTTTGAGCGCCATGCTAATACATGTAGCTTTAATTCAATCATTTTCACTGATAAAATCATTAAAAATTGTATAAATGCTTGAGTTTCTCTTGGGTGTGTATAGAGGTGTAATTGTTGGGTCAATACATATATACATCTTTAAATTTACTAGATACGAACAAATTATTTTCCAAAGTAGTTCCAATTTTATGAAACTCCTTGATAATTCTCAGAATTCTATAAGACTCCCCCTTCTACAATATGTGAATGCTGGCAGAAATTGTTTATAAAGCAGCATATACAGACACAGAATATTGAGACAAGGAAAGGGACTAAAAGTAAGTTAGCCATTAAAGATGTTACACTAAGAGAAATAGTGTACTACATTATTGCATGATGAAACTGGAAACTGCCTTCCAACTCAGTGGAAGCATCCTTATTTTTCCAAACAGACCTCAGCAAAGATAAGTGGGAGAATTATGACAAAATTTACTGACAATTTAATGAATTTTCAACAGTTTAACATTAAACTGAAATGAGAGAGTGATACAATGTGAGAGTAAATAATAATCCAGTAGAAGAGAGATGTAAACAAACAACAACAATAACACCTTTTACTGAGCCCTGACGAAGAGCTTCTTTGTGAGATTATGTGCTTTTCCTCTTCCTAAAAGCTAAAGTAGAGACTGAAGTCCAGTCCAAATTAGGCTTCCCAGCACTGGGCTCTTTATGCCTGGAGGGAGGGCCCTGTTCTAGAAGTTATTCAAGGTGCTACAAAGTATATCAACAAATTTTCATAACTGCTATTAAGCTTTCAAAACCACCAGACAAAGAAATAGCAATGGATTGTAAATTCCCTAGAGAAAAACTACATGTCTAACTACTTTGAGCAAATCCACATTTTATTACTTATGGTATTTCTTATGCAAACTACTTTGGAGAAGTAAAATTGTTAGGATGTATGATGGACAATATACTGGGGAATTATTACCTGCAATTTAGGATGGCTGAAAACATTCACTATGTTAAAAGAGAAATAGTTACTAATAGAAGTAGTAAATATCTTTGGATACAATGGCTTCTTAATATTTTCATGCATTGTTTAACTTTGATGTATGAACTATTTTCTAAAACTTATGAAGGAAGAAAGATTTTCTTTCCTTTGATTGGCTATATACTGGCAGTGGAACTTGAAATGTCTACTGATGACCGCTTTAAATTGTATGTTATCTGGCAAGAATTTATAGACTTTCTGGGAGGTTAACAGTTGGGGAAGGAAGCCGATCTTATGTATCTCTGCTCCTATTAATTGGAATTAAAAGTGATATTGAATATGTGTAAATGTATTTCAGTATATTGACTCACTATTGTCTTGTGATCATAAGTTACAGACCCTTTCTGGACTTTGAGCTTTTCATATATTTGCTATATTTCCAAATATTAACTGTTACTGTTCTACTTCTATTTTGTGTGTGGCATTTTTATATAAATGGCATACACACACACACACACACTCACAGACAGACAGAGAGAGAGAGAAAAAAATCTCAAATTGTTTTGTGTTACCAATGATCTAGAAAGTTTGGAACTGTTTATAAAATAAAGGTTTTGTTACGTATATTTTTGCTGTTGTTTTTATTGCTTTTAAGTTTAGAGAATTTTTTTGTCACCTTCAAATCGTGTAAGCTAAAGTGAACATACTCATTTGGAGTCTTTCCCAATGTGTTAAACTTGCTTTAATAAGTTTATCAACTTTTAATGTATATTGTTACTCCTGTAACAAAGAAACTATATTTTTAGCTTGGTTAGTTGTGTAATTTGTCACATATTAATAAGTAACTTTACAGCTTATTAATTCTGAAGAAATTCAAAAGTACTTCACTTGATTACACTGTCTTATTTCCAGTATTGAGAATAATTCTTTCTAATGCCACTTAATACCCAAATTGAACTCCAACATATGAAAATCATTTTGCTTCCTCTCAGAATACCAAGTGCTCTTGTGCTTTAAAAATGCCTCTTCAAGTTCTTACTTTGGGCTGGGCATGATGGCATGAGTTTGAGGCCAGTCTCAACAACATAGCAAGATCCCATCTCTAAAAAAATTAATTTAATTAAAAAAATAAAATTTTACTTTGCAAAATTGTAAAATTTCACTTGGTAAACTTGTATGTACATTTCAATTAACTACCAATTATCTGGATATCTTGGCAGTGCCTTTTCTCAATCTTCAGTGACGAAGTTTTTAAAAACTTGATTGCTGATAAATTAGGGAAGGGAAAGTAATTTATTTTTACTAAAATACTATTCTAAGTGTTTCAGATTTAGTTTTGTGTCACCACTAAATTACATTAAGTTACATCACTAAAGTAAATTTGTTTATTAAAGTTCTTTTTAAACTGAAGTCTCCGTAAAGAAGGTCAACTATAGGACTTCTCCACACGTCAGGGAGAAGTAGAAATAAAGATGAAGAGACATGACTAATCCTGTGTCTTCTTGAAGCCAAAGATATTTGTTTAAATGAAGATTTGGATAAACTCCAAGAGAAACAAAAGGGCTATTAAGAAAAGGTAGGGAATTCTGGAAGGAGTGTGAAAGGACACCCTCTTCCACTACTTACTGGCCCCTCACTGTTCCTCAGAATCACGGCCACCTCTGGAGGCAGACATAGGATGCCCCTGATGACAGCAATCCGTCTCTGTTCCCAAAGGGTATTCTGCATCCCTTAAAACAGTGAGGGTTCAAGTCTTTGTTTCAGTACCTCATAAACACAAAATCTGAAATAAGTAAAATATGATACGCAAATCCATGAATTTTGCAGGAAGACAGGTCCAAATGGAAGGAAAATCTTTTTCTGCTTTGACTGGAAGGAATGAAAACAGAAATGGTGATGAAATGCCTGCAAAGCATTAGGCAGTCTGGAAAGTCCCTGCAAATGTCCCTGTCCCCCATCCTCCAGACCACCCCACACCATTATCACGACTAGCAACACGACCAAGTCACAGAGATGTCTGACCATTTTTGTGGACTGCTCATTGATTAGCATTATGTGACAGAAGTACTCTGAGGCAGCTTACTGCTTACTGTAGAGGGTGCTGGTTTTCAACGAAGATAGTCAAGTGGTTTGGAAGGGGAAGGGATTATCTTAGCTGGAATCTAGACACTGATTCTACTCATTCTGATACTACATTAATTCTGCTTTGCAAAGGGGAAAGAATATTCTTCTTATGTGACTTCTGAATGAACTTCTTTCACTATTGAGGGCCCAACATCCCACACACCCCAGGCCAGTGCGGAAACCCCCTAAAGGAAGCAGTTCCTCTTCTGCTTTTTGGATAACTGACCAGATTTTCTTCCAGGAAATCTCTAGGATTGATTTTGTTTTTTTACATATGACTTTTGTGTTGTATTCAAGATACCCAAATTCTAAATAATGTAAGTTTAATTAGATTGCAAAACATTGCAACTGTTTTAAAACTCCATGTTAGTGTCATGACAGGAAACCACAAATGATTTTTAAAATACTTGAATAGGGAAAAATTAAGTCTCATGGAGAGTGATTCTCTTATCTTGCAGCCACCTGCATGGTCTCTACCATGCCCCTACCCTTGCTATGTGTTCTTGGCAATACCCCAAGAGGTTCAGACAATAGCTCATCAACACTGAGAACCACAACTTGCAGATGTGGTAGCCCCATTTACACAATGGCAGTTGCTTTGTGCTGAAGCAAAGATCTCATCCGCAACCTATGGTCTGAGGGTAACTTGTGCATAAATAGAATTCTGCTGTAAGGCAGGAGGACTAGAGATGGTTTATAATGGCTTGATATCAAACTTCTTTATAATTCACCAGAAGCTAGGAAGTTCCAAAACTGATCATAGAAACAGATAGTATCTTTGGATAAATCACAGATTGAGAAACATTTTGCTAAGGACTTCTGGTTGGTTCATTCTGGTTGCTGTTGACAGCAAACATACCCTGTCTTCTTGATCAATCTGCAGTAATGATCCCTTATACCTTTGTAATATTCATCATTACTTTTATTTTTATCCTTCTCTTTATTCTTGATCATTCTTACTAGTCATTTGTCAAATTAATTCGATTTTTTAAGAACCCAACTTGGCTCTTGTTTGTGATTTCACTGATTTTTTGTTTCTCTCTCTCTCTCTGTCTTGATGGAGTCTTGCTCTGTAGCCCAGGCTGGAGTGCAGTGGGGCCATCTCGGTTCACTGCAAGTTCTGCCTTCCCAGTTCACACCATTCTCCTGCCTCAGCCTCCCGAGTAGCGGGGACTATAGACGCCAGCCACCACGCCCGGCTAATTTTTTTATATTTTTAGTACAGACGGAGTTTCACCGTTTTGGCCAGGATGGTCTCCATCTCCTGACCTTGTGATCCGCCCACCTCAGCCTCCCAAAGTGCTGGGATTACAGGCGTGAGCCACCACGCCCAGCCCCTTTCTTCTACTTTCTTTGGATTTTTTTTTTCTGACCTCTTAAGACAAGTGATTTTCAGGTTTTCTTTTTTTCAACATATCTAATATCTCTTTCTAAAACCCACATTAGCTGTATCTCATAAATTTTAATATGTTATTTTCTCCTTTGGCTCAGTTTGAAAAACAAAAACATACTAATATATGTTCATTTCTATTATGATTTTTTTCTGCCCTACGTATAATTTAGACATGTCTATCTTAATTTCCAAACATACAGTTTTTTAAAGTATTTATAGAATATTAATTTCTAGCTCAATGGCATTGAGATCAGAGGACATATTCTGCATGATTTCAATCTTTGAAGTTTTTAGAGACTTGTCCTATGATCTAGCTTGCAATCAATTTTTGTACACTAGCTTTCTGTACCTGAAAAAAGGTATCTTCTGCATTTATCAGGTGCAGTGTTCTGTAAGTTCCCTATGCCTGGCAAGTTAATCATGTACAAATTTTCAATTTATTTGTGAATTTTGTCGACTTATTCTATCAATTATCAACAGATAAATTAAAATGTATCTGTGAGTTTAAATTTGCATTGTAAATTTGTCTGTTTCTTCTTGTATTCTGTTGAACTTTGTCTTAAATGTTTTGAAGATGCACTATTATATGCAGAAAAACTTAAATTATATCATCTGAGTGAGTTGTTCTTAAATTCTCTTTTGTCAACAATTGATATAATTACATATATCTTTTACTACTGTTTACATATTGTATCTTTTTCCATTACTGATTTTCAAGTTTTCTATATCTTTAGGGTTTTTTGAATAGTTTTATTAAACCATAATTCATATACCATACAATTCACCCATTTAAAGTATGCAATTCAATGGCTTTTAGTGTATTTACAAATACATTTAGTCATTATCAGAGTCCATTTTAGAATATTGTCATCACCTGAAGAATACTCTTTAGTGTCACCCTCTAGCCACTCCCTATTATCCATCCTTCCATTATCCTCCCCTCCACTCTAAGCAATCACTGATCTATTTCCTGTCTCTATAGGTTTTCCTGTTGTGGACTTTCACATGAATGGAATCATATAATGTGTGGACTTTTGTGACTGACTTCCTCCACTTAGCATAATGTTTTCATGTTTCATGCAAGTTGTAACATATCAGTACATTATTCCTTCTTATAGTTGTTTCCATTATATGGATGTACCACACTTTGTTTATCCATCAATCAGTTGATTGACATTTGAGTCATCTCTACATTTTGGCTGTTACAAATAATGCTGCCATGAAGCTAGTTTCTGTATATGAGGTCTTTTTCTTTTTTCTTATTAATCTATTTTTCTACTCGTTCATAAATACCACACTATCTTAAATATTAAGAATTTAGGTCTTGATACCTACTAGAACAAGTATCAGCAAGTGTCAGTTTAACCGTTTGTATCCCTTTGCTATCATATATTTTAGAATGACAGTGCCAGGTTCCTTTAAAAATGTTAAATTTTGACAAAAATTGCATTGACTACACATCTGATCAGTTTGTAGAGAGCTCATATATTTGTTAATCAAGTTGTCCTATACATGAATGTGCTTATTTATTCATTTCTTTAGGTCATATTCACTTTACCTGAATAAAATGTTATAATTTTCTCCATAAAGATTCTTCAACTATTCTGTTAGATTTATTCCTATTATGCACTTTTAGTAAGCATCTCATCTTCTTAAGATTTAAAATGAGCTTAATTTTAAAAAGATAATTCTGGTATTTTACCATAAGGAATGATATTTGCTGAGGTATTTTTTGTAAATATCTTTATAGGGCTAAGGGAGCTCTTTTCTATTTCTCTTTAGTTAAAAGGGCTTTTAAAAATCAGTTAAATTTTATTAAATCTTTTGTGAGTTTATGTTTGTGGTAGATTTTAATCTGTTGAAAATCTGTGTTTGTAATCCTAGCACTTTGGGAGGTCATGGCAGAAGGATCGCTTGAGGCCAGGAATTTGAGACTAGCCTGGGCAACAAGTGAAACCCTGTCTCTACAGAAATCTTTAAAAATAGCCATGCATGGTGGCATGTGCCTGTAGTCCCAGCTACTGGGGAGGGTGAGGCAAGAGGGTCACTTGAGCCCAGGAGTTCGAGGCTGCAGTGAGCTATGATAGTGATACTGCAACTCCAGCCTGGGCAACACAGCAAGATACTGCCTCTAACAAAACAACACAAAAAAACTGAAGGTTGCTTCCTCTGAGAAAGAATGTGTTTCCTTCTGTCGGAAGCCAGAAGATCACAACAGTACCCTTGCGGGTCACTTGGCTTAATTCAAGTATCTTAAGCCAAATTACCTACCTTGTGCAACTCCCTACATACAAAGCTTAGTCAATTGTAGTAAAAATTAACACAGAACAACCTCCTTTGTGTACAGCTACAAATTACTGCTCCAATTTTAGTTCCGTTTACCTTTTTTTAATTGTCCCCATTGGCACCAACATGTATGTACTCTGGATTTTGTTTATTATAAACAACCACAAAATCCTTTCAATGTATATCTAATGTCTTAAGCATATTACAGTATGAAAACCCTGTGCAGAATTCCCATTTTCTGATGAGATTTGTGGATTTATTCATTTAAAAAAAATTCTATGGAGTGTCTACCATGATCAGGCAATATTCATGGAACTAGGGGGTTTGAACATAGAGAAACAGACAGACAAACAATCAAAATCTTTCCTTCATGGATCTTACATTGTAAGAGAGACAAACACAAATGAGGTCATTGTAAAATATATAATGTGTTCAATGGAGCTAAGTAGTAAGAGAAGAAAAACAGACCAAAGAAGGGGATATGAATGGAAAGGGAGGTAAAAGTGTAAGAGGATATCTAGGAAAGATCTCACTGAGAAGGTGTCTTTGAGGAAAGACTAGAATGAAATGAGGGAGCTGGCCACTGGGCTATTTAGGAGAAAAACAATCTGGGAAGAGCAAACAAGACCCTCTGAGGGAAAATGACCCCAGTCAGAGTACAAAGGGTGAATACTAGAGCATCAAAGGCCACTGTGGCCAGAAGGAGAAAAGAAGGAGAAAAGGCTCGAAGATGACCTCAGAGAAGTTAAAGGAAATCAGATCACATTGGACTGAATGGATCATAGTTATGACATTGCCATCTACTTTGAATGAGATAGGAAATTATTGGAAGGTTTGGAGCAGAAAGCAGTGATTTCTTTTTTCCTGACAAGCATGTGAACAGGATCACTGCAAGATACTAGACACCAACACACTAGTCTACAGAGGAGTTGAGCTTTCGTGTTGGTGAGAAGTGTTTATTCATAAAAATGTATTTGGGAAAGTTATGAGGGCGAACAAGAATAAGCATCAAAAAAATCATGAATCTAACTGTAAAATAAATGAAACAATACAAGTGCAAGAAGAAAACATGGATGAATTATTGTGTAACTTGGGTATAGAGAATGGTTTTTAAAACCATGGCTCCTAATCCAGATGCAATAAAAGAAAAGATTTATCAACTTGACTGCATTAAAACAGACAATGCTTACAAGACAAAACGATGCCAGAAACAAAGTCAAAATACAACTGACAAACTGGGAGGAAATATTTGCAAAATACATCCAGAATAACAATCTTAATATATATAAATAAGTCTCAAACATTGAGACAGGAAAATGCAAATATACATGATAAAAATATGTTTTATGAATGTTCAGACTTACTCATAAGGAATGCAAATTAAAACTACACTGAGATAAAATGTCTCATTTATTAGATTGACTAAAATTTAAAACCATCATGACAGCACATTAGATTAATGAGGTGATCTCACAGTTTTGTAGGAATATAAATGGTACAACTTTTATTAAGGAAATTTGGCAATATCTAACAAACCTACATATGTGTTTGCCATTTGACCCAGCAATCCCACTTCTAGGAATTTGAACTGAAGACATGCTTCTAACAGCAGAAAAATAAATATTCACAAAGTTACTCTTTAGAGTATTGAAAACAACCAAACTGTCCACACAGAGAGAGATAGTTGAATAAACTATGGCATATCCACACAGTGAAGTATTGCATGCAACTGTAAAAATGAATGAGGAATATTTGAATTTGTAGGAAATAGTGGATTCCAGCATATTCGTTAAGTTAAAAAAGAAAAGTGCAAACGAATATCTATAGCATGCTTTTAAAATGTAATAAAAAAGGAGAACTAAGAAGACAAATGTGTAGCAGTTCATTTGAGCAAAACTAAAGACAAACCAGGAACTACTGAAATTGAGTACCTATGGTGGGAAGGATAGAAGTGATGGAGGGAAGTGACATTTCCCTTTTATTGTGTCTTTTTATATCAATCTGACATTTGGGACTACATTACTGTTTTATTTAAGCAAAAAAAAAAAAAATCAAAAAGATTGAGGGGAAACTAAAATAGAATACAAAGAGAAACAAATTAACAGTATTTTACAATCACACTGAAGAGGGGGAATAATCTGAGTAAGTTTTGAACACAACAATGCTGTTTTATATTTTTTGGGCTATAAGCAAAACAAAACTTTATTTTTTTATTTTTTATTTATTTATTTTATTATACTTTAAGTTCTAGGGTACATGTGCATAACGTGCAGGTTTGTTACATATGTATACTTGTGCCATGTTGGTGTGCTGCACCCATCAACTCGTCAGCACCCATCAATTCATCATTTATATCAGGTATAACTCCCAATGCAATCCCTCCCCTCTCCCCCCTCCCCATGATAGGCCCCGGTGTGTGATGTTCCCCTTCCCGAGTCCAAGTGATCTCCTTGTTCAGTTCCCACCTATGAGTGAGAACATGCGGTGTTTGGTTTTCTGTTCTTGTGATACTTTGCTAAGAATGATGGTTTCCAGCTGCATCCATGTCCCTACAAAGGATGCAAACTCATCCTTTTTTATGGCTGCATAGTATTCCATGGTGTATATGTGCCACATTTTCTTAATCCAGTCTGTCACAGATGGACATTTGGGTTGATTCCAAGTCTTTGCTATTGTGAATAGTGCCACAATAAACATACATGTGCATGTGTCTTTATAGCCGCATGATTTATAATCCTTTGGGTATATACCCAGTAGTGGGATGGCTGGGTCAAATGGTATTTCTAGTTCTAGATCCTTGAGGAATTGCCATACTGTTTTCCATAATGGTTGAACTAGTTTACAATCCCACCAACAGTGTAAAAGTGTTCACATTTCTCCACATCCTCTCCAACACCTGTTGTTTCCTGACTTTTTAATGATTGCCATTCTAACTGGTGTGAGATGGTATCTCATTGTGGTTTTGATTTGCATTTCTCTGATGGCCAGTGATGATGAGCATTTTTTCATGTGTCTGTTGGCTGTATGAATGTCTTCTTTTGAGAAATGTCTGTTCATATCCTTTGCCCACTTTTTGATGGGGTTGTTTGTTTTTTTCTTGTAAATTTGTTTGAGTTCTTTGTAGATTCTGGATATTAGCCCTTTGTCAGATGAGTAGATTGCAAAAATTTTCTCCCATTCTGTAGGTTGCCTGTCCACTCTGATGGTAGTTTCTTTTGCTGTGCAAAAGCTCTTTAGTTTAATTATATCCCATTTGTCAATTTTGGCTTTTGTTGCCGTTGCTTTTGGTGTTTTAGACATGAAGTCCTTGCCCATGCCTACGTCCTGAACGGTACTACCTAGGTTTTCTTCTAGGGTTTTTATGGCATTAGGTCTAACATTTAAGTCTCTAATCTTCGTATAAGGAGTAAGGAAAGGATCCAGTTTCAGCTTTCTACTTATGGCTAGCCAATTTTCCCAGCCCCATTTATTAAATAGGGAATCCTTTCCCCATTTCTTGTTTCTCTCAGGTTTGTCAAAGATCAGATGGCTGTAGATGTGTGGTATTATTTCTGAGGACTCTGTTCTGTTCCATTGGTCTATATCTCTGTTTTGGTACCAGTACCATGCTGTTTTGGTTACTGTAGCCTTGTAGTATAGTTTGAAGTCAGGTAGCGTGACGCCTCCAGCTCTGTCCTTTTGACTTAGGATTGTCTTGGCAATGCGGGCTCTTTTTTGGTTCCATATGAACTTTAAAGCAGTTTTTTCCAATTCTGTGAAGAAACTCATTGGTAGCTTGATGGGGATGGCATTGAATCTATAAATAACCTTGGGCAGTATGGCCATTTTCACGATATTGATTCTTCCTATCCACAAAACTTTAAAAATGAGTAGATTTGATTTCCATCATGGTATAGAGTTAGCAATTTTAAACTTCTTTCTGTGTATTCTAGGATTAAGCAAATAAGTAAATACATTGTGGATGTAGGTGTCTCACTGTTGAAGAAGGGAGTTACACATATGGAAAGACAGAAGAATAGAATGAACTCTATGCTAACAGACTGAAATTGGAAGAATTGCTATGAATTCATGACATACATAAATATAGATATGGGAATGGATATACATATATATAATACATATTCTTGCTCTGTCTGCTGACAGGGTGCAGAAGCAATGATATTCCAATAAAAACGAACACACTTAGCATCAAATTCTGGCATCTAAATGCCATTCTCTGCCAGAAAGAACCAGCATTCCTAGGAGAAACAGCAAATTCCAGTGTCAGGTCTAGAGGTGAGTCTGGAGCACCTTTTTTTGTGTGAGTGTATACCAGAAAGTAAGGAAGTGCTCAAAGAACAATAAGAACAAGTCAAAATGACACAGGAACTATTTTGAGGGCTCCCACTGGCCCAATCAGGGAGAATTTAAACATCGAAATAAATAATGGTAGCCATGAATTATGACCCATTGAGTAAATAAATAAAATTCATATTGATATAGTTTATGCTGATATAGATAAATGAATAAATAGAGAAGGGAAAACTTTTATTTACAGTAAAATGCCACCATATGAATATAGAAGTAATTATTAAATTAGTAAAAAACACCCTTTGACAACCATCATAGTAAAAATTGATTCAAGAAAAGATCATCAATAGACACTAAAATTTGTAAGTAAAAATTTGATGAAAAAATGAGGAATTTATATAGTTTTAAAGTATCTCCCTATAAAATACTTCTTAATTACAAAGGGAAAAATACTGAGTCTACACTAAGAAATATGGCAGGCACCATCTTAACTAAGTGATGAAAGTTACCACCACCAGTAATAGGACAAATAGACAACATATGCCTCCCCATAAGGACACGACATCCTTTCTGGTATGCCTGTCAAACAATTAGATTCAATAACCTGAATCTATCATGAAGAAATGATAGACAAACCCAAATTGTGGGGTGTGATCCTGTCTCCTGACATTCCCATCCACGTATACTGCCCTCCTACACTGAAAAGAGCTGATCTGTATAATCAATAGGATATTCTGGAGATAATATATTGTGATTTCTGAGGACAGGTCACAAAGGACATTGTGGCTTCTTCTTTCTTGTTCTCAGAGAAGCTAGCTGCCATATCACAAAGACACTCAACATACAAGCAGCGAGCCCTATGGCAAAATCCACTTGGTGAAGAATGAAGCTTCCAGTCAAGGGTTGGTAAGTGAGTCATCTTAAATGTGGATTCGCCTGTCCCAGTTAACCCTTCAGATGACTGCACCTCCAGCTGACATCTTAACTGCAATCTCCTGAGAGATCCCAAGCCAGAACCACCTGACCGACCCACAGAAACTGTGAGATCATAAATGTTTATTCTTGCTTTACACCACTAACTTCAGGGTATTTTTGTTATTATAATAGATAACGGACTTAAAAGTCATTCTCCAAAAATAATTGCAGTGTATTCATCAAAAATGTAAAGGTCATGCAATACCAAAAAGGCTGAGGACATTTTTCCAGATTAAAGAAGTGGGGGGGTGGGGGGGATGGCATAATGATCAAACACAATACATGATCCTGAAATGATTCTGGACCAGGAAAAACAAAGGTTGGTTTCTATTGTTGTTACTGTTTTTACCATAACGCAGGTTATTGAGATGATTGTCAAAATTAAATACAGATGGTAGCTTATAAAATAGCCTTGTGTCAATGTTAAGTTCTTATTTTTGATCACTACAGTCTAGTTATGGAACAGAAACTCCTTAGTGAACCATTTAGAGTAGGAATAAATGCTAGATGGTTCCAAAGTAATAATTACATAATTATAATTATATAAGCACATCTATGTACATATATGTCTATAGAGAAAGAATAGAGAATGGTAAAGAAAATATAGCAAAATGTTAACATGCAGAGAATCTGGATGACAAGTATATGGGAATTCTCTGCAGTACTCTTGAAACTTTTCTGTAGAGATTACTTCCAAATAAAAAGAAGAGCAGAAGTGGCTGCAGTTCCTATATTCCCTAAGTCAACTTACACTGTTTTTTCAAACTGGGAGATGAATCCACCAATAGATTTTGAAATGAGTTTGGTGGATTTCTAATATATTCTTATTAGAAATAAGAATTAGAATAGGATAGCCTAGCCTAGTCTAGCATAACACAGCATGGCACAGAAGACGAACATTGTAGTTACTAAGGGTGAGTACTAATTTGTGAAAGTTTTGTTTAAGTTCTAGAAAGAGAAACAAGTGAGTGTAGCGGGTTGCGTGGTCAAAAAAGTGGGGAAGCCACCGCAACGAGGGGCGAGTCTGAGCCAGTGTGGCTCAGAGCTCCCCGCCCACCTCGTGCCGGGCGGCCCCTCCCGCCTGTCCCACCCTCACCGGCGCCGCGTCAGCCCCCAGGCCGCCTGCAGGTGTGCGCGCAAAACTAGCAAGTGTGCCGGACAATATTTAAGGGCCCGCCTCTCCTGGCTCACAGCTGCTTGCTGCTCCAGCCCTGCCCTCGCGGAGCTGCCGGACGCTCGCGGGTCTCGGAACGCATCCCGCCGCGGGGGCTTCGGCCGTGGCATGGGCGCCGCGGGCCTGCTCGGGGTTTTCTTGGCTCTCGTCGCACCGGGGGTCCTCGGTGAGCTGGGAGGGGAAGTACGGAGGTGGGGACGCGTCCCGGGCAGGGAAGGTTATGTGCCGCTATGCAAACCAGGGGCTAAAAGCGAGACGATGGGGACAGCCCTCCACGCGTGTCCTCCTCCCGCTAGCTTTGAGGGACCCTTGCAATAAACCGCCTGGTCCTGATTGTCCCCACTGGCTCCTCCGGGAGCTGGGACCTCCAGAATTGGAGGCTGCGCCACAGAAGGGCGCTGTCTGGTCGGCCCCGTGTGGTTGGTGGTGTGCTGGTGCTCGCGGTCTCCTGGTTCCCCGCCCCCGAAATTCTGCAGGTGCTCATTGCTCTCTGGCCTGCGGTCAGCGCTACCGCTCGCCGCAGGAAATCTACCCACTGCGTGCGGCACCAACTAGCCACGTGAGGCTGTTTCTGTACACCCTGAACTGCGCTTCTGCCCAGCAAAAGCGGCAGAGCCTCGTCACTCTTCCCTAAATAAGAGTAAGACCTGGTTCGCAAGCAAGGGTCTCAGATTTTCTGAACTCTAATGTGATATTGGTAAAGAGATCCTAAACATTAACCATCCGTAGTTATTTTTGAGACATGGATTAAAACTATTGTTTTCTTCTTGTTATTAACCTTCTGTAATGATGTGGACGTCCGCAGAGGTCTCATTCACCGTTTATTATATCTTTTTTCCTCCATATTGGCTTGATTTTAATGAAAGATTATAATTAAGATTAGCATCTCTTGGCTACAGGATGGGTCTAAGTTTCTAATTATCTCCAGGGTACCATGCATTCCTAGTTGATAAGACGTTTACTGTATGCAGACCTCAATAACTGGGTGACTTTTGACAAGTCATTTAGCTCCCTGATCTTCAGTTTCTTCATCTGTAAAATGAAACTAATGATTACCTGGCCTTCCACCTCACTGAGCTGCCCTGAGTACAAATGAAACTAAGCAAAGAAAGTTGGATATTAGTTGTTACTACTAAATGTCAGTAATAAGCCTCCTGTACAAACTTGTTTTTATGGAGCCAGCATTTAGGCTAACAAGCTGGGTGTCCAATTGTTTTTATGCACATCCAGCTTGTTAAGGTGTCTGGAATACTGCACATATTGGCTTATTACAACTTACTGTTTGCTTTCCTGACATTTTACTGTCTTCTGACCCTTAAACTTTTCTCCAGACCCTTATCTTCATCTCTCTTTTCTTTTTCTGCATATTAACTCCCTTTGAACAAATGCGCATTCACAACTTTTTCTAAGAGCAGAATACAGTCCCTGACTTCTCACCTGTTTCTAAATTTCAGAGAGGATATTATCAACGGAAAATCAACTTCTTCACCAGTCCTGCCAATTCAGGGCCACAGCATCAGCATCATGTAGGTCACTTAACTGGAGACTCATGAAATACCGGGTCTACCTGTCAGCCATTCACGCTCCTGTGCTTCTGTTGTTTGTCCATTTCTCATTTTTGTACCAGTATTCCCCTCCTAAGCATTGTAATTACCTGTGTAACAACCTCATCTCTTTTAAGAGATTTTGGTTCTCATTATTGGAAAGGTTAAAGAGTGACCTATAGGTCACTTTCCAATTACAAAAACAACAAATTAAGAAATATATATATTTTTATTATTTCACTCTATTGTTCAAAAATCTAAAAGGCCTCCAGTGGAAGAAAATCTAGTTTCTTCAGCCTTTCTAGCCCTTTGGAATGGGATCTCACTGAAGCTCACACCCCCTGATTTCTCCAGCTCCCTGTCATGTATGTGCTGCTCATGGTCTTCCCCACCTGTCTGCCGTGGCTCATGCCTTACCCAGTCTCCACTGCTGACTTTTACTGCTACTGTGTGCTCTCCACAGATCATCTCTTGGCTCTTGGCCAGTTCCTGCACTTGAGTGTGCTTAAGAAACTACTAAAGTACCTTTATAAAATGTAGGTTCCTGGTTCCACCTCCCCCTCCAGAGGTTCATAGTTTTGGAGTTAGCACAGGAAAGCTGAGGTTTAACAATCACTCTAGAAGATTCTGCAGTAAGTATCTATAGGGCACACGGCTATAAGCAAAGTCAATGGGAAGCAAATTTCCTTTTTAGTGTTTCCCCATTTTTCCTTTTGTCTATTTGCATAAACAGATTCAAATTTCCCACACTTCTAAATTTTACTTAAGCCTTCACTGGCCATCTAAACTTGTCCTATGCTAAGAAAACAAAACCATGAAACAAGAATGCTCCCATTTTCTAATCAGCTACAAACCTACTAACTTACAAACTTACCTCCATCTGGGATTAGATTTTGTTCTCCACTGCAGAAAACCTGTCACATTAGAATAAAACCCATGCCCCTTATTCTCCAATCTGAGGCCTTCTGCCTCTCCCTGAAATTCTCTATACCCCGCTCACTCTCTCTGCTCCAGCTATACTGGCCTTCTCTTTATTCTTTGAGCACAGTTGCACTGGGTATTCTGTGTTTTGAAATGCTCTTCCTACCAAATTATTCCTTGCCTGGCTCCTCCTTGACATTCAAGGGTCAGCCACCTATTGTGCTTCTCTGACTCTTGTCTGAAGTATCCATATTCCAGGGCACTCTCCAATACAAAACCGTGTTCTATTTTCTACAGACCACCTATCACCATCTAAAACCTTCTTGCTTATTTATTTACCTGTTTGTTGTTTGTTCCCTCACTGGAATACAAGTTCCATGAGTGCAAGACCTTAATCTGCCTTATCTCCTGATTTGAGTTCCTATCAATAGCCTGTAACTTGGAAATTAACAAATATGAATTGAAATCTTGGTATGTTTCCTCCTATAACAATGAAAGAAGTATCCTTTCTGCTGACAATTTCAGCTCTTCTTTCTGTATTCATTATCATGTTCCATACCCTTTTGCCTTTGCAAGGACTTTACTTCTGCAGATATCTCCTGCCTTGCATCATCCATGTGCTTTTTTCTGCATGATCATCCCCACCAGCATTTAAGTATACCCAGGAAATCCTTTGTGGATCTTCTCATGACCCACTGGAACTCCATTTTCCTGTCCCTCTTCTTGTCCTTCTCAGCAAAACTTCTCATTGACTACTTACTCAAATTTCTTTATCTCCTTCTCCATTTCAGACAGGCTTCTTCCCCATCTGTCTCCTGGAGCTATTTCTTGCAATGTCACTACTGACCCTTATGCTGATAAATCTAATGGTCATTTTTCTATCTTAATCTTTCTTAGTCTTTCAGCAAAAGCTGATGATTTCCTTTCTCTTGAAACTGTTATTCTCATCTTCTAAATCAAGACACTCTTACCTGTTTTTCCATACTTCTCTGGTGACTCTTAGTCTTTTTTGTTCTATCTCTAAATATTAGAGGGTCTTAGGGCTCAGCCCTGAGCCTCTTTTGTCTTTCTTCATTTCTTCTTCCTAAAAGACCTCATCTCATCTTGTCTCATGGCTTTGAATACTATTTATATGTTGACGACTTATATTTATTATCTATAGTTCTGTCCTCTCTCCTGAGCTGCAAACTTGTACATCCATCTGCCTACTTGGCATCTTGATGTGGATGCCTAGTATGTTAGATATACCAAGTCTGAATGGAAATGATTCTGAACCAATTCCCTACCTGAAGGCCACAATACACACACACACACACACACACACACACACACACACACACACACTCCTTTTTCAGGCTTTCCATCCTCAGAACAGGATAATTCTATCAATTGTGTAGCCCAAGTCAGAAGTCTAGAAGTCAGGAATCCTCCCATTTCCTCAGCCCCACATGCAAAACAACAAAAAGTCTTGCCAATTCTATTTCTAAAATATATCCACTGCTCACTCCTTCGGTCCAAGCATCATTTTTTTTCCCCTAAACTGTACTCTTTGCTTCTAAAAGTAGCAGTTCGATCCACTCTCTACCCAGTTGTCAGAATATTCCTTTAAAAAAGTAAATCAGGCCATGTGATTCTCCTGCTTGAACTCTCCAATGACTTCTACTCAGGGTAACGTTCACATATCTGTGGCCTAAGAAGCCCTGCATGATCCCTTCTGCTGAGTTTTCTGTCTTGATCGTGTACCATTCTGCTTAGCTCATTGCATCCCAGCCACACTTGCCTTCTGTCTGTCCCTGGAGCATACCAAATTCATTCCTCCTGTTAGACCTCTGCCTAAAATACTTGTACTCAGCAATTTGCCTGGCTGCTTCCTTCTTCCTCCTTGTCCTTCAGTCACAACTTAAATGTTGCTTTTTCACAGGCCTTCCTTAACCATCATAACTGAAGTTGCATGCCACCCTGTCCCTTCTCCTTCCAGTGCATTATGTTGTGACATATCATTCTATTTCATATTTCATGTTCAGCACCTTCTTATTTATTTCCTGGTATCTACAGTCTGTCTCTTTCTGTTGGATTATACCTTCTATGAGGGTGGGAACCTTGTCTCTAATGTTCACAGATACATCTCCTGTGCTTAGGACTGAACTTTGGTTAATATGCATAACTGTTGTTAAACTAAATAACAAACAGAGAAAGACTCTCTAAAAGAAAAAGATATTTGTTTGGGAATAGAACATTGCAATGGGACTATGTGTGTGATCATGAACTGTGTGTATATTCAAGGAAGGAAAGGAAGACAAAGGTTTTTAAAGGAAAAATAATTGTTTTGGAATAATTATCCTTGGCTACAAAGACCAATAACAAGGGTGATGCCAGTTTGAGGTTATACAGACAGATGCTGGAAGGATGTTCTCATAGGGTTGCAGTGGCCTTTGTGCATGGTTGTGGTTTTTCAGTCTTTTATGATAGTTTGGGTTAACAGGCATACAAGCATGAGAAGGTTTTTATGGCCTTCCCTGGCTTTGTCAGGGTGTTTTTTTGTTTTGCTTTGTTTTTCCATTAGTGACTCTATTTTGATTCTGACAACTTTGACATCATCATTCAAAACTTGCTTATCAAATAGCCAGGAAACCCAGTATTAAGGTATTTGATTATATGAATTATCATTCTCAATAATGATTTTCCCTCCTACCTGCTTTCTAAAATTTTGGTTTTAGTTTTATTATCCTATATGTTTGTTTTTCATCCATTTCAAATGGATTTCCAAACCATTCCTGGTAAACTCCCTGGGCCCAAGTAATTAAATATATCCCTGTTGCTTTAACTCAGAAACTGCTTTGCCTGGTTGTTTTTAACATGGTACATGGTTGGATCCAGTCATGATCTCCTCTGAGTTTTATTCCTGGCTGCAGAAAGATGTGAAGAGGGTTCAGTGACCTTCAAGAGAATTTGTATTATTTGATGGCTCATGGATTAACCTTCCCTTTTCCGATATGATCTGCCTTGTGACCTGGGATTTTGGGCTTTCATTACTAATGAAGATTGATGCTCCCAAAGGAAGATGGCCCTTAAGTCTCCTTATTGGAAATGAGACTTTCCCATTCTTTCCCATCCAGAAAGTGTGATCTGTATCTCCTTTCATCATGGGAAGTTATGCTATGAAGCACCCTTCTGCTTTTGCTGTTTCCAGATCTTCATTCCATCTTCATCCAGGTCATTGCCACTGATTAAATCTTGTAAATTTAAATTGGTTTTCCAGTTTGTGGAGGATAATTTGATATTGTCCTTATTTACACTGATAATTACAGATTAAGTAACTTGACTACAGTCACTAGTACAAGTAGTATCAGGATCATGAAGTTTGTCTCCATTGAGGTCAAACCCTGATATTCCTTATAGAATTTTGTTTTTTTGCACAGAGTAAGCACTTGGAGACTTTTGTAGTTGTTAATAGAGAAAACTAAAGTAACTGAGGAAATAAATTGAAGGGGACCTATAGTGATATCTGGCTCCCAATAATGATGCCTATTCTTAGAACCAGTCTTTGCGACTTCTCCAGTAGCAATGTAGGGTCACAGCTAAGGTCTGGCTGTGTTTTGGAAGCTTTGTGTGTGACCTTGTGGCAGCTGGTTCATGTTTATGCTTTGACTTTCACCTGTACCTGTCTCAGACCTGTTTGAAACAGAAGGAGATTATAAATTTGATATTTAAATACACTGCTATTCTAGGAGGGCCTTACAACTGTGTACTTTTTTTGCCTGGACTACCATCTGATCTGGAAGAAGAGTTAACTTCTTGTTTTCTGCTTGTCAGTTTAGGGCGTTGAAACTTGAGCTTGTTCTCATACATAGAAAAATGACTTTTCCAGCTATATCCCTAAGTATATAATTGCTATAGTTTCTTACCTAGGGCCTAGAATAACTTCTATTCCATTATTAATAATAATATTGTTATTTTAAGTTACAGGAAACTGTCTTGAAATGACTATCCCTTTATCTAGTTCCCATCAGAAAGTATTTACTGAGTTCTCTTTGGCGGCATGTTACTCTAGTAGATTAACAGAATAAAATAATGAAGAATAATAAACATGTTTTCTCCTCTCTAGGCATTAAAGGTTTATTAGCTAAGATAGTTATGTAAATTCATTAAAGTAATTTTACAGGATCATATGTGTACTGAGCTTTTACAAGATCTCTTATATACTTTAGTTTCTTATGCTATCCTGGGAAAGTTTGTATTTAAAATTTTTACGTTTTTGTCCCACAAACTCACCAAATAGCATACATTAGTTACGTGCAGTTTTTTTTTTTTTTGCATACAAATAATACCTCAGTGAAACTGGGAAAACATTAATATCCATTCCCCCTACCACCCTTATAAAAAAAGTCAAAACATATGTACTCATCCTTCAAGGCCCTTGCCACGTGCCTTTCCTGTTTTCCCCAGTCTCTGACCTCACTGTGAAAAAACAAGCAAACAAACTAAAACTACTAACTTTTACTTGTAAGAGTGAAGGAGATAGAATAATTCTGAGGATTTTCTGAAATTTTATGAAAAATTACTTTCTCCATCTCTGAAGTCTACCCTAAAAATTCTCTGAACCTCTGAGCTTATTTCTATGTATATTCACCCATGCTGCAATGACATGCGTTCTTCATTCCACAAAATATTGCCCTATTTTAGACTGACATTCCAAAGATCAAAGTTCTCAGGATAATTGGTAACAAGGCAGAAGCAGAGAAGAGATTTTAGCCTCTCTTGGTTTTTATGTTTCTGTGGCCTTTGTCTCTAGGTCAGGGTAAGTTTCTGCCAAGGTTTCCTTTTGCTAAGACTAAAATTCAGATTAACCAATCTTAAGTTTGCTGTTGGGATGTCTTGCAAATACAAATGCTTTCTTGGGTATATCAAGAGGCATTCTTTTTTTTTTTTTTTTTTTTTTTGAGACGGAGTCTCGCTCTGTTGCCCAGGCTGGAGTGCAGTGGCGCAATCTCCACTCACTGCAAGCTCCGCCTCCCGGGTTCACGCCTTTTTCCTGCCTCAGCCTCCCATGTAGCTGGGACTACAGGTGCCCGCCACCATACCCCGCTAATTTTTGTATTTTTAGTAGAGACGAGGTTTCACCGTGTTAGCCAGGATGGTCTCGATCTCCTGACCTCGTGATCCACCCGCCTCGGCCTCCCAAAGTGCTGGGATTACAGGCGTGAGCCACCGTGCCCGGCCTCAAGAGGCATTCTTTATCACCTCCCTAGAGATCTTCAAGTGGTCAGATGTTCAGCAGTTCTGTAAACATGAGTAATCCTGTAATAGAGGCATCTTTGGGTCTGCCGCTTTATCTGGATGAGATAATGTGTTTTGTTTAAGATAAAAGACCAGTAAATTCACATGTCATCTCAAGTGAAGAGGGCTCCTAGGTGCTACATGCTTCCTTTTACCTTTTACTCTTAGGGGCACTGGGTGTGAGGGTTAAGTCATGATAGCTGGCCAAACCTATTCATCCTGTGATCTTTATGACTTTGATCTATGGTCTCCATACTGTGTTAGGGTGAGGTTAGAAGTTAGAGTACAAAGAATGTTAATATTACCTCATCCTCATCCCACTCAATTCAAAAAATACTTTTAAGTAACTACTAGATACGAAGCTCTAGACCGGACAGTGGGGCCTGGGAATTACATAAAAGCTAATCTGATAGTCTTTGCCTTTGAGAAACTCCTACAGTGGTTGTAAAGACTGACTCTTAAATATACGTTGTACTATGATGTAGTTCTCTTATTTATGAAGTGTTATGAGGTCATAGAGAAATAAATCATAAATGCTACCTAGAAGAATTAGAGAAATATAGGCCTTCTGGGCAGAGGAAACAGCATTTGCAAAAGCATAAGTGTGCAAGAACATAATGTCTTTGGAAAAAAATCAGTGTCATTGGCGTATAGGCTACATAGTGATGAATGGTAGTTGATTAAATGGATTGGCACTTACTTGTAAAAAATCTATGCATTTTTTCCCTATAAACAATGGTAAGTCATAGTAAATTTTTAAATGTGCAGAGTAGCATGACCACATTTGTGTTTTAGAAAGATAATATGTGCAGTGGTATAGAAGATGTACCAGCCCAAGGGAGAACAATTAGAAAAGTAAATTATGTCATTCAATGATCCAATGAGAGACTGCAATGACAAAATAGTTCGTTTGCGGTGAGATTTCTGGAGTCCAGTCACTAAACTTTGGTGACTAATTGAAGAGCAGAGAGCAGAGGATGAGTTACAAAAAGGAAATGGTTAATGTGAGTTTTTTTAAGGCAGAAGACTTGGTAGATGATACCATAGATTAACAGAATATATATAAAAATGGAAAATGAAAACTCTAAGTTATAATTGACCACAAATAAAGTTGGCGTCCATGCAGAGAAATATAGACTGTGTGCATTAAACAAGTAGTGTTCTAGAGTTGACTGATCCTTTGGAAAGTTTTGTAAATGTAAGAATTTCTGTGAGTAAACATAAGCAGGCCTGTCAGCAAGTCCAGTCAGGTTGAGATTTAACATAAAACACAAAAAGTCTCCAAAAAGTCTCCTAAATCCCAGTCTGAAATTCTGTTTGGGTTGGCTTGGTTTTCTTTTGTAGGTAAATCATGTATGATTCATAGAGTACACCTTTAGGACTCTGTGATTACACACATGGGTATTGCATTTGGGTCGACAGTGACGTATTTTTGTAATAAAGGGTGGGTTGGCAGGAGACATTTCCAGGGTACATGGATACCAGAACAGCAGTTCCAACCAACCAGAAACCGTCACTCTTCCAAAAGAGATCTGAGTAATTGCCACATACTTTTTAAAATAAATAAGGAAAAAGGAATCACCTCCCTGATCTACCCCAGAGACACTGCTTCAAGATTACCAGCTAGAGAGGATTCCTAGGAGACAAGGAAGTTTTGGCTACTCCCTTCCAATTTTAAATCTCCAGTGCTACTGCTTAGGAGCTTGAATTTCATTTGGCTTTAAATTGTATGAGTCCTTAATCTATTAACCCGTACTTGTCATAAATGATATTCTCTTCTTTGCTATTCTTTCAGTAGAGAAAGAACTAAGCTTTTCTAAAATGTAAGTCTAGCTGGGAGATCATCATTCATCTCTTTTTTATTTTTATTTTTATTTTTATTTTAAGTTCTGGGATACATGTGCAGGATGTGCAGTTTTGTTACATAGGTAAACGTGTACTGTGAGATTTCTCATCTCTTTGTGTTTAGTGACTCATCTGCTACATGTATTATCTCAGACAATATTGTAACCTGGGATAATGATTTACATTTTTAGGAATGTAAGTAAAACAATCTCTTTATTGCACCCTATTTAATTCCTCTTGTCCCCTTCCAGAGGGAAATTGGGCATCTGCACACCAAAGTGAGTAGCCAGGAGGGTTACACTTGGTTTGAGTAGCTCTAAGCACATAGCTGTGACTTACCCATCTTCCTCATGGCCCCCAATCCTACCACACTTTCCTTTGTTTACTGTCCTTTGATTATAAGTTATTTCATAGTGAATAAATGCTTACATCTAAAACATTCGAGGAGATTACACACTGCCAACTTTATTCCATGCAAAAAGTAAGCTACCCTAGGTCCCTTCTATAACAATTTGTCTGTGGTCTGGGGTGGGGACTCGTGACCAGCTCATAGCTTTTTGGTTTTTACCAGCCAGTTCCATATATCTTTTGACCTTGCTACTTCCTATTTAGAATCATCTTTGAGATCAGGATAGAGAATTTCAACAAAATGGGTAAATTGCAGGCTGAGTTGCAGTTTGGATTGCAAGAATGAAGAGAAAATTCTCAGAAAGTATAATATTCTCTCTTTCTCCACCTACTCCTTAAAAACGTATTCCTTGTAAGTCACTCCCAGCCATCCCCAATGACAGCAGCAGCAGGGAGAGAGGTTTACTGGGAAATCATCAGTGCCATATTGGATATAATAGGGAAAAGCTGTTTGACCTCTTGGTTGAGAGTCAATGCATTGCACCAGCAAAGGTAATCAAGTTGATATCTGGAGCTCTGCAGCAACCCTCCTCTTCAGTGTATTACTCTTACTTGAATGCTCAATTACAGAAGTTGAAAATGGAATTGTAGAATCTGGATTATGTTCATTTTTTAAAAATGATACAGTGATATTTAAGTGTAAGCTTGGTTTTACCATGAAAGGCAGCAATGTAATATGATGTCAACTAAACAGCAAACAGAATCCTCTACTGCCAAAGTGCTTCAGGGGTGAGTTGGGCTGAAACTTCAGGATCTAGAAATAAAACAAGGTGTTTTTGGGAAACAGATATATGGTACCTATGGAAAGAGCAGAAGGAAGATAGTATATGTGGTTGCATTTTCTAGATAAAGAGGTTTTTATTGTTGTTGTTTGTTTTTTGTTTCTGTTTTTGTTTTTTTTTTGGGATGGAGTCTCGCTCAGTCGCCCAGGCTGGAGTGCAATGGCATGATCTTGGCTCAGTGCAAACTCTACCTCCTGGGTCCAAGTGATTCTCCTGTCTCAGCCTCCCGAGTAGCTGGGATTATAGGCACCCACCATCATGCCTGACTAAATTTTGTATTTTTGTAGAGATGGGGTTTCACCATGTTGGCCAGACTGGTCTTGAACTCCTGACCTCAGATGATCCGCCTGCCTCAGCCTCCCAAAGTACTGGAATTACAGACGTGAACCACCACACCTGGCCTAGTTAAAGAGTTTAAAAGTAAACTTTGAAAGTAATATCTAAATGTTTCAGATGTGGGACTTCTTTCTCTTTTGTATTTTGGGGCAGTACTAGATCTGTGTTATTCTAGGGGAAATTAAAAGATGCTTTTTTAAAAAGCAGATAGCACCAAAGTCAATGATTAGAGATTTTGTGTGTGTGTGCGTGTGTGTGTGTGTGTGTATATATATATGACTAGATTTTATTCAAATGAAGATAAGATGAACTCTCAATTCCATTGGCTGAACTCTCAATCCCATTGGCCACACCAGTGGGGGAAATTGGCTGAGATCAGAATTTGACTCAAAATACTGTAGATGGGCACATGTCTCAGGACATCCTGAGGCTGTATCACAGGCACAAAATTAAAAATAAAAAAATACTGTGGACATTATACATTTTCATACTGAAAAATGAAGCCTTTATGAAAGAAAGCTAGTCATCAGGTTGAGTCTGCACCCTCCATACTCCCCTTCTCCTCTTCTTTTACTGGGAAGTGTCTGACTCTCTAAAAACCTGGCAACATTGAAAGCTTTGTCCACAAAGCTCAGAAACCTCATTAGCCTTGTTTTTGGAGCAGGAAGGAAGAGGTAGATTTTGGTGGTGAAAATGTGTTGCAAAAGTTTGGTTTCACTGGCTACAATATTGGTGAGAGAATGGCTCAGACCCTTTGAACTGAATGAAATGGAAAATGATGAGTAAGGTAATGTTTCCTGTCATAAATCAAGATAAAGAAAACAGTTATAAAGTTCAACATTTCTGAAAAAAATAATGCATGTCAGCTCTGCTCTATGTCACCCAAAGGACTCTCTGCCTTACCTTTAGGACGGCTTATGTGAACACCTTCATCCCATGCCTACTAACCCCAAGCTGGTGGTAGAGAAGATTGCTCTTATTTTAGAAAGAGCTTCTCTATGCTGCAGAGAAGAATGTCTTACTCTTTTCTCAGGGAATCTGCCACCTCCACATATCTACCATGATAATTATAACAAAAGAGATAAGGAAGTGTCCTACAGATATAAGCCTGGCTACACTCTCATTGGAACTAACTCTGTGCAGTGTATGTCCTTGGAAACTTGGAACCATGTAGCACTAAAATGTGCAGGTGCCCAAAGTTCTACTCCATCTAAGGAAAACTCAATGGTTCCCTGCGTATGTAACAACCTTGTCTCTTTTTTCCAAGTGAAATCATGGGATGCCACTCCAAACCAATTTCTCAATAGTTATGTAGCTCCTACTCCTAATCTTTAACATGGGACAGAGGTTTCCTTTGTGATGAGAGGTGAGTGTGAGGTGATGGGGCCTGAACTGAGACCTAGAACCCATAGTTAAACATTGTGAAGTGTGATCTCTAAAGACAGTTATTTTTTTTCTGACTTTTTCTCTCTTTTTCTTTGTCCTTTATGACTAAAAGCTCTGTCATTCACCAAGACCTCTTTAGTTTCTCCAAATGTATGTATTACGCATGGCCAGCCAAAGCTGGGAATTGTGCCTTCAGCAGTTGAAAGAGCAAAGCTTTGGATTAGAAGTGAAGGCTCCAAATATGGAGAATGAATAGATGATCCTGGGCTCAATAAGAGGGACTCTCTGGAGTAAACTTGAGGATCAAGATGTTTGATGTTTTCTTCACTAAAAAAGAGACTATTTTTTTCTAGATGGTCACAAGAATCTTGATATTTGGATGCAAAAGAGGGGAGGAAGAATGTTAAAAGGAATACGATTTTTAAGATTTTATTTTTCTATATGTTTTCACCTAGTCTGAAGTTATCATGTAGTTGGGTCGATCACAAATAACCTTGGACTTTTTCCCTGAAGTCAAAAATCTTAAAAATATAGATCCCATTAATACCATCAACTTGAGAGAAGTGACTAATTTGACTGAGAATTGGTTTGTTCTGGTGATGACTTGTTACCCTTTATTGTTTAATGTTCCAGTTAAATGGCAAATCTTCTAGTCAGTGTGTCCCAGAAGGAATGACAACACCCTGGAATAATAAATTTCTGTCTGGGGAGTGGAAAACAAAACAACCAAGTATGGATCTTGCCTTTTGATGTTTGGTGTGTTCCCACCCATATATCAATTATCACATCTTATCCATATGTGTGCTTTGAACATATATATGCCACTCTTCTCTGTCTTCTGGAATGCAGACCAAATATGTTAAGTTGATTCAGTTGAGTACATATTATATTGCAGATTCTATATATATAAAAATAACAGTTCTCAAAAGTTACCCTTACTGAAACCAAGTATAGCACTGATGTGATGAAACAGTTTGGCTATATCTTCTTATGCCAGTTCTCACTCAAGACCTCTTCTTGGAGCCAAAAGAAAGTTAACTGAAAGTTCTAGAGGTTGGCAATTTTCCCTTTATTCTGAGACTGCCTCAGAAAAGGTGTGCATAACAAAGTAACTGTAAACAATATCCTTCATGGTTATTAGGACAAGTAAATGAAGACTATGAGGCCATTATTCAAAACTTCTGTTCACTTCCTGTGGCTTTTTCAAAGTGTTCCAGCATCAAGTCATGACAAATCACCTGTAGTGAGGCTGTAGTATCTTCAGCAGCAGGACCAAATGTGGTAATCACAGCCTGTACCCCCAGTTGTGTGTTTGAAACAGCCATTGAATAATTAGTATGTTCCAAGCATTGTACTTTCTCTGTTCATGTACTTTTAGCACTGGATTCTCACTACACCTTATGAAGTAGTTTGCATTATACTATAGACTAAGAAACTGAAGCTTAAAGAGGGTAAGACTTGCTTGAGGTCACACAGCTATTGAATGACTGTGGGGATTTGAAACTAGGTCTGCTGAGCTCCAATTTCCCTAATCCATGGTACCTTCCCACGTGTAACTAACGTGCCACTAATATGTTATTTTCATGTACTAAATTTGCCTTTTATTTCATTATTAAAATTGATTAGACTCAGAACTTTTGGATACATTCTTTTCATTATCATTGTTTGATCAGGATGATTAATGTTGATCTGTTTGCTGAGGATCAAGAAAAAGGTAAGAATTTAGGAGCTTGGGAGTAAAGCAGGGAAGAAATAAACTATGTATTTTTAAGTCTGTTTCTGAAAAAGTTATATGATATATATTTGGATATTTTACCTACATTTGAATATTTTATCACCATGATCAGTATGCCTACCAAGTTCCTTTTCTATTTTCAGGAATTTCTTGTGGCTCTCCTCCTCCTATCCTAAATGGCCGGATTAGTTATCATTCTACCCCCATCGCTCTTGGTACTGTGTTAAGGTACACGTGTTCAACTGGCTTCCGCCTCATTGGAGAAAAAAATACAATTTGCATAACTAAAGACCAAGTGGTTGGAATCTGGGATAAACCTGCACCTAAATGTGAATATTTCAATAAATATTCTATTTGCCCTGAGCCCACAGTACCAGGAGGATACAAAATTAGAGGCTCTGTACCACCCTACATACATGGTGATTTTGTGACATTTGCCTGTAAAACCAACTTCTCCATGAACGGAAACAAGTCTGTTTGGTGTCAAGCAAATAATAGGTGGGGGCCGACACGACTACCAACCTGTGAAAGTGGTGAGTATGAAAAGAAAGCTGGCTTGGGAGATTGGGGTCTTGCCTTTCTGTGCAGACCACACTTTGTACCCTCCTGAAGGATAAACAGTGTGAACATGTAATGATGGGGGTGTAAGAAGAAAACAAGGGAAAAGGTGAAAGTCATGGCTTCTTCATTTTTCTTCATGGAGGAATATAACTGTTCATTCAAAAAACATCAGTTGAGCAAAGGAGTTTAAAGTACAATGGAAAAATGTAATTAAACATACCTAATAATTGAGTAGGGTAAGTTTTGCAAGGATGGGGTCTGAGTTTGTTGGGGTTGTAGGAATGGGGTGATTTTCAACTGTATATCTGTGTTACTGTTAAAATGAGAAGAAAGGTGGGATCTTATAGCAAAAATACACCCAATGGACTTGAAATTAATGTATAAGTATCTGCTAATTCAGTCTGGCACAGGTGATATCCTTCTCTCTGTAGTCTCTGTAAACATGTTTTGAAGTTATCCACTATTTCCCCAAGTCATCTTCTGAGCCATCACATTTCAAATAAATGCCTTTGAAAATAGGGACCTACTGTAAATTCTTTATTCCTTTTCTTTTGGTTTGGTTTATGTTGCTGCTGAAATATAAATCTGAATTTGAATTTCACAATTGCAAGAATTGGCAATATTTAACAAAAATTATACTATCAAATTAGGTATTTATTTTCTTAATAAAGAACAATGTTGAAAAATTTTAAGCAGATTAAAGAGCTGACAAAACTATTAAATTAGTATAAAATGGGATTGTATTTATTGTTCTATTGATAAATAGATAGAGTTGGAGAAAGGAGATCTTATGATAATCAGAAAGCTTAATGACTGTTGAAAGCAATTAAGCCTTTGTAACGATTTAGACAGACATATATGTATGGACATGGAAGGATATTGTGTACATGTTGCTAAGTAGAGAAAGTAAGGCATAGAATATGTATTTGTTATAAACACACACTATATATGTATCATGCATAGGATCCCAATAAACTATATTACTAATATCTACCAGGATAGCCCTTGAAATGATAGCATGCTACTTTTGGAACAGAGAATAAGCTTAAGGATAGGGTGAGAATATAGGTGAAAACTGACATTTTTGGTAATTGAAATTTTTCACAAGGCAAATGTAATTTGCATAGTGTAACTAAAAATGAAAAATAATGTACTATTCATGGCTATTTATGGCATAAGATGGATACACTTAAACCACACGTGTTTGATCTTTAAAAGACTAGGTTGAAAGTTAATAAAAACTGGCTACCATAGATCATGTGTTATTTATTTAGATCTGTATCCTAAGTCAGCATCTAGATCAAGCTTGTCCAACTTGCTACCTGTGGACAGCGTGTGGCCCAGGATGGCTTTGAATATGGCCCAAGAGAAATTCATAAACTTTCTTAAACCATTATGAGATTTTTTTTGCAATTTTTTTAGCTCATCAGCTATCATTATAATGTGTTAGTGTATATTATGTGTGGCCCAAGACAATTTTTCTTCTTCCAATGTGGCCCAGGGAAGCCAAAAGATTGGATCCCCTTGATTCTAGATTGTGAAGGATGCATCATCTGATGGCTTTTTTTTCTTGGTATGTGTGTGCAAAGTTTTCCCTCTGGAGTGTCCAGCACTTCCTATGATCCACAATGGACATCACACAAGCGAGAATGTCCGCTCCATTGCTCCAGGATTATCTGTGACTTACAGCTGTGAATCTGGTTACTTGCTTGTTGGAGAAAAGATCATTAACTGTTTGTCTTCGGGAAAATGGAGTGCTGTCCCCCCGACATGTGAAGGTACCCTAAATTTACAATCTATTTTAAGAATCTGGGCTGTTCTGTTATTTGCCACACATTTCTCATCTTTGGCTTGTTTTGTAGAGGCACGCTGTAAACCTCTAGGACGATTTCCCAATGGGAAGGTAAAGGAGCCTCCAATTCTCCAAGTTGGTGTAACTGCAAACTTTTTCTGTGATGAAGGGTGAGTGTCAGGATTATTTATGCGATTTAATTCATTTGGCTTGTGTGTGCGTGGTGTGGACTGTGAAACCTGCAGAAGGCTCCCCTGTGAGGATTTCTGGGCAGCCTGAGGTAGGGTTGTGAGAGGTAATGCTGATAAAAGGAACAGGTGCACACCGATTGAATGAACTTGTCTTGAACTGTAAGTAGAGGCTGCTGTTCTTCAGCACAAACTGCCTAATAGTTCTGAATGACAACCTTCTGTCTCCAGGTATCAACTGCAAGGCCCATCTTCTAGTCGGTGTGTAATTGCTGGACAGGGAGTTGCTTGGACCAAAATGCCAGTATGTAAAGGTAGGCTAGGCAACAATGGTCTGACAGCACTGCATTCTCAGCTTAACTAAAGATTTTGGTTCAGTCATTGCAAGAACACAGAACTCCTAGAGATCTTTAAGGATATGGTCTTCACCAAAGCATCCTTATATTTTGTTTCCTCAAGTAAAATAGGGTTCCTAGGCTTTCCCTCCTCTGAAAGCTATGTAGACCTTCTAAGTAGGTAGCCAGACCATGTACGTAAAGAAAATTGTATATCTGGTAAAAGAAATCAAAGGATCAGTAGAGTACATATAATCAGGAATGAAGCTTGAGAATCATACTTCTAAATTATGTTGCTTTAGCTGCCTTAATTGATTCATTATAGATTCAGATATCATTGTCCTAGGATAGTGGTATCAAGGAGCATCTGGGGCATTCTTTGTTTTCAGTACATCTATGATCTTGTCATTTCTTTCTGCAATTTCCCTAGAAATTTTTTGCCCATCACCTCCCCCTATTCTCAATGGAAGACATACAGGCAACTCACTAGCAAATGTCTCATATGGAAGCATAGTCACTTACACTTGTGACCCGGACCCAGAGGAAGGAGTGAACTTCATCCTTATTGGAGAGAACACTCTCCGTTGTACAGTTGATAGTCGGAAGACTGGGACCTGGAGTGGCCCTGCCCCACGCTGTGAACTTTCTACTTCTGCGGTTCAGTGTCCACATCCCCAGATCCTAAGAGGCCGAATAGTATCTGGGCAGAAAGATCGATATGCCTATAATGACACTGTGATATTTGCTTGCATGTTTGGCTTCACTTTGAAGGGCAGCAAGCAAATCCGATGCAATGCCCAAGGCATGTGGGAGCCATCTGCACCAGTCTGTGAAAAGGGTGAGTGTTCCGGTACTCAGAAAAGGTGCTTCTGATTTGTTTTCTTGAAAAATTAGAAGAAGGGGTTATGGGCTTTAAGTAGGGCCTTGTCCAGTTTATATTCCCCTCAAATCTACTAAATGTAATCAATATAAATTTTGTAGAGGGCATTCTTATCACCAGCCCCCCACCATTGTTTTATTTTATGGGAATATGCTTGGGAAAATAAATGTTAGGAATCACTAAGTTTCCCATATCTATAGGGGGAAAAATGAGGAGAAAAATGCTTGTTTGTCTTAATAGTGACTTCTTAAAAGAGAAGTCACGCAAGCCCTCATTCCTAGGGATATATCAGAATCTCCCGTAAAAACATACAAGGTGATTCCTTATGAAGGGAAGAGACAGGAGAGGAGTTGCAGCACCCAGTGGAAACTGAACAACATCTGCAGCAGCCTAAGTGCAGAAAACAACAACAACAACAAAAGATTGGGAAATGGTGACCTAAAATTACCCAAAGCTGGTCTGCAACATATGTTCTGTATCATACAGCGGCCACCAGAGTGGAATTGTAGCATGAATGTCAATTTCTTTGGCTCAGTTTCTTTCTGTGGTTGTTTACTTAAGCAGTTATGTTTTGTTTTGTTTTTGTCCTTTCATTTAGAATGCCAGGCCCCTCCTAACATCCTCAATGGGCAAAAAGAAGATAGACACATGGTCCGCTTTGCCCCTGGAACATCTATAAAATATAGCTGTAACCCTGGCTATGTGCTGGTGGGAGAAGAATCCATACAGTGTACCTCTGAGGGGATATGGACACACCCTGTACCCCAGTGCAAAGGTGCCAGACCTCAAATGTAGACGTTTTGTTCACTTTAAGATTACCTTGAATTAAATTCTCATCCTAGTCTCTTTTCTTAGTGGCAGCATGTGAAGCTACAGAAAAGCAACTCCTGACAAAACCTCAGCACCAATTTATTAGACCAGATGTTAACTCTTCTTGCGATGAAGGGTGAGTGAAGGTTGACTCAGCCTGACTCAAGTTTGATGTATCAGCACACACTGCAGGCTCTATGTAAGAGTTTGTGTCAGGACACACTGCAAGCTCTGTATAAGAGTTTGTCTCGGCCGGGCGCGGTGGCTCAAGCCTGTAATCCCAGCACTTTGGGAGGCCGAGACGGGCGGATCACGAGGTCAGGAGATCGAGACCATCCTGGCTAACACGGTGAAACCCCGTCTCTACTAAAAAAATACAAAAAACTAGCTGGGCGAGGTGGCGGGCGCCTGTAGTCCCAGCTACTCGGGAGGCTGAGGCAGGAGAATGGCGTGAACCCGGGAGGCGGAGCTTGCAGTGAGCTGAGATCCAGCCACTGCACTCCAGCCTGGGTGACAGAGCGAGACTCCCTCTCAAAAAAAAAAAAAAAAAAAAAAAAAAAAAAAAGAGTTTGTCTCAGGTGCTTGCCTGTCACATGGTTATGGAAGTGTCTATCATACTATTTTTCCGTGCATGGAAGTTATGCCTATGCAATGAGAGGTTGGTGCTGATGTTGGCTACATTTTTGGTGTTATTGCTCCTTGGCCTGAAAGTAGTGAGTCTGCTTGGGAGCCCATGATTCTTGCTTAACTTAGTGGTCACCTGATGGCAAAATGACATACGTGACTCTGTCTCTAGGTACAAGTTAAGTGGGAGTGTTTATCAGGAGTGTCAAGGCACAACTCCTTGGTTTATGGAGATTCGTCTTTGTAAAGGTGAGTAGCAAAAATGATACAGGAGCTGAAATAATGTGAGATCTAGACATTTCCTGGGAGATTTTTGTTTTGGGGCATGTTAGGGGAATTAGAGTATTAGATTATGTTCTATTAATTTTGCCAATAGTTATGGTTGCAGTTTTGCCATGTCTTTCTTTTGCTACCTTTTTCTTCACCAATAACTTAAATGTACTTGGTTATTGATTCTATTTTGTGATTTATGATTATGGGAATAATGACAGCAGTGATTATATGAGCCAGCATCTTACTTTGGGTATACACAGTTTAGTGTAAAGGATTGGTGTCAGATCTGAATTCACATTCTGTCTCTACTGCTTACTAGTGTGAGACCTTGAACCAATTGTACAACTCCTCTGAAACTCTAGCCTTTCTTCTGTAAAATCTGCATAAGACTACAGAGTAGGAAGTCCAGAGAATGTAAACAAAAAAGTAAAAAGGGCCAGGTGTGGTAGCTCACACCTGTAATCCCAGCACTTTGGGAGGCCGAGGGGGGCAGATCACGAGGTCAGGAGATTGAGACCATCCTGGCTAACATGGTGAAACCCTGTCTGTACTAAAAATACAAAAAATTAGCTAGGAATAGTGGCACGTGCCTGTGGTCCTAGCTACTTGGGAGGCTGAGGCAGGAGAATGACTTGAACCCAGGAGGCGGAGCCTGCAGTGAGCCGAGATCACACCACTGCACTCCAGCCTAGGCAACAGAGCGAGGCTCCATCAAAAAATAAAATAAAATAAAATAAAAATAAAATTTAAAAAAGACTACAGACTTCAAATTATTCAAATTAAATTTTACTATTGCTACTTTCTAAATGAGGAAACTGCCTATCACAAAGTAGGTGCTCATTTAACAATAAGTTTTCTCAGCTAACCATATAAATTATCATATCAACTGCACACGGTGGCTGATGCCTGTAATCCCAGCACTTTGGAGAGGCCAAGGCAGCTGGATCACAAGGTCAGGAGATCAAGACCATCCTGGTTAACACGGTGAAACCCTGTCTCTACTAAAATACGAAAAGCTAGCTGGGCATGGTGGCGCACACTTGTAGTCCCAGCTACTCGGGAGGCTGAGGCAGGAGAATAGCATGAACCCGGGAGGCGGAGCTTGCAGTGAGCCGAGATCGTGCTACTGCACTCCAGCCTGGGCGACAGAGTGAGACTCCGTCTCAAAAATAAAAGAAAAAAGAGAAAGAAAGAAAAACTATCATATCACCTCAGCCCAAAGAGAGTACTCAAGAAAGCATAATTCTATTCCCTTGTGTCTTTTATTCTCCTATTGCCTAGTTAAGAAGAATTCTTCTTTTAATTAGCAATTTACTATTGGGCCTAAACTCATAATGTGATATTAATCAACCACATTCACTTTTAATAAAGATTTTCTTTCCTATGAAATGTGTCTAAATTGAATGTTACATACTTAATAAGCTTTCACATAACTCACATCATGAAAATGTACCCATACCATCCAGGAAACAATAGATTCATAGCCAGCATCATTTCTGTTCTTTGGTGTCTAATACAGGAACTCAATTCTACAGTATCTTTTCATCTCTCTAGAAATCACCTGTCCACCACCCCCTGTTATCTACAATGGAGCATACACCGGGAGTTCCTTAGAAGATTTTCCATACGGAACCATGGTCACTTACACATGTAACCCTGGGCCAGAAGGAGAAGTGGAATTCAGCCTCATTGGAGAGAGCACCATCCGTTGTATAAGCAATGATCAAGAAAGAGGCACCTGGAGTGGCCCTGCTCCCCTATGTGAACTTTCCCTCCTTGCTGTCCAATGCTCACATGTCCATGTTGCAAATGCATACAAGATATCTGGCAAGGAAGCCCCATATTTCTACAATGACACTGTGACATTCAAGTGTTTTAATGGATTTACTCTGAAGGGCAGTAGTCAGATTCGTTGCAAAGCTAATAACACCTGGGATCCTGAAATACCAGTTTGTGAAAAAGGTAAAAACCCAATAAGGGGGAAAGAAAAGGAGAGATTTACTTAATTATTCTTGTTTATTATCTCACACCCAAAACCACATCATGGAAAGAGGCAAGAGGGGCACAGATTACTTTCCATTTCTTCCATCCTGTAATAGATGTTCTCTGTGGTGTGTGTGTTCATGCGAATGCCCCCTTGGATCTGGGATCTATTCAGGGTAGATAATGAGAGAGCCTTTTTAAAGAGCAAACAGCATTCAGTGGTGAATTTGAGCTTCATGATCTTTGGCAGCAGAGTTTCAGATTGTCTGTCCAATGTTGTACACTTAGTGTTCTTCAGTATAAATTCCTCTGTGTTGGTATTTATGTAGGGAGTTTTTCTCTTCAGGCTGCCAGCCACCTCCTGGGCTCCACCATGGTCGGCATACAGGTGGAAATACGGTCTTCTTTGTCTCTGGGATGACTGTAGACTACACTTGTGACCCTGGCTACTTGCTTGTGGGAAACAAATCCATTCACTGTATGCCTTCAGGAAATTGGAGTCCTTCTGCCCCGCGGTGTGAAGGTACTTTCAGTTCCAGAGTTGTCCTTCTCTTTGATATGAGACATCTATAAATACTGTACTTCCATCCTTGCTTCTCCAGAAACATGCCAGCCTGTGAGAGAGGATCTTCAAGAACTTCCAGTTGGTTCACATGTGAAGCTATTTAATACATCCTGCCAAGATGGGTGAGTATGAAATGGTCTGTTCTGAGAAAAGGTCCACCTCGTTTTGTGGATTAACTCGACCTTCAACTTGTCTTGGTGGAATCCTTTAGAGGCTCCTCATTGTCACATGCATGGAGAATATGAGGTTCCAATGGCCTAACTAGCAACTCTGACTCTTCAGTCCTCTCTTGACCTAGAAAGGGCTTTGCTTAACTCAAAAGTAGTTTATTATTATTTTTTTTTACTTGGAGGACCAAGAATTTCAACTCCTCTCTGCCAAAGTTCTTATTTAGAAGTCCCTTTGTGCATATGGTTTGAAGAGATGTGATATTGGGAACAGGAAATGCATTATAATCTGTCTCTCTGTAGGTATAGGTTGACTGGACATACTTATCACAAATGTCAAGATGCTGAAAATGGAATTTGGTTCAAAAAGATTCCACTTTGTAAAGGTAAGTTAGAAAAAATAAAAGCCTGACCATGGTAATGGAGGACTAGAGAGGGCAGGTTGCTGAACAACTAGTCTACCACTGCTTCGGCAGTCTTAGGGATCTCCCTCATTGGAGGTTAGGTATGAAAAATCTTATGGTGTTGTTCAGCATGGACACTGAGAAACATTGTCAAGTAGAAAGTATTTTCCATGCATCTGCTAATTTTGCTAATAACAAAGTATATAGCCCATATTCCTAGGTCATGGGAACATAACTGTATTTCTTTCTTCCTTTACACTTTATTTTCTGAATGTTTATGGAGTATATAGTACTCATATAATCACATTTAATAAAGTTGTTTTTTAAAAAAGCATAATCCTTATTCCAAAATTTAAATTATTTTTTGTTATGTGAAATATATGCAGTTGCATGTTGTCATTTGTACCTGAATGTAGACCGCTCACCTTGAGGTACTAGCTGAGGCAGAATTCCCTAAATCTCTTCCGCAGTTATTCACTGTCACCCTCCACCAGTGATTGTCAATGGGAAGCACACAGGCATGATGGCAGAAAATTTTCTATATGGAAATGAAGTCTCTTATGAATGTGACCAAGGATTCTATCTCCTGGGAGAGAAAAAATTGCAGTGCAGAAGTGATTCTAAAGGACGTGGATCTTGGAGTGGGCCTTCCCCACAGTGCTTACAATCTCCTCCTGTGACTCACTGCCCTAACCCAGAAGTCAAACACGGGTACAAGCTCAATAAAACGCTTTCTGCATATTCCCACAATGACATAGTGTATGTTGACTGCCATCCCGGCTTCATCATGAATGGTAGTCGCGTGATTAGGTGTCATACTGATAACACATGGGTGCCAGGTGTGCCAACTTGTATCAAAAAAGGTAAGATACTTGAAGAGATAAATTCTGGGATGTTGTACGGAGTAAAGAAAAAAGGTTTTGAATCTGCACTTGACATTCTGCCTAAAGAAAAGCATCTAAGAGCTAAGGCAATTATATTGTTTTACAAGATATCTGCCTTTTCCTATCTTCTCACTTGATTGTTTGTTTTCTCTTTCCTTTCTCAGTGTGTTGAGCAATAAATGGTAAATGAAAGGATAATGGCTAACTTCCAAACTGATAGAGTCTCCAAAACTGTTATTCTTATGACTTTAGTGTAAGAAAAATGCACATACATTTTTGGCAAATGATTGGCAGTAATATTGCTAATAATTTGATATTTAAGGCTATGTTGCCAGCCAGAAAGAGAACTTTGGGTGTTCTGGAGAATTAATTGGCCCTCCAACCCATTGAGTTGTCTTTCTTGTCATTGTAGTTATCAGTTGGCAGCCTTATTCCTGTCCATGACTATCTACAGCAGAGGCTGCTGATTGGCGACCCAAGAATTGGAACTCAGCTCCACAGAATGGTTGTCTTTGGCCAGCACAGTAATCTTAAGTGAAACCCATCTTCAGTTTAAGATAAATAGTCAGCTTGTGAGCCATGAGAGCCCCCTTTGCTTCCTGGCAAGGCACCAGTAACTTGAGCTGAGCAGTGGCTGCCACTTTTAGAAGGACGGGGGCTCTCTGACTTGTTGGATCTTGTGGCTTCACTTCCTAGCCCTCGTAGACATTTGAAGGTGTAACCCTGTCTGCTATTTAAAGGGAAAAGATAAGAAAACTGTTGACTGATGGATTACCATTGTGAACTGTATCCGTTAATGTTTCATTACCTTATTTTTTAACACTTTTCTTCAAATTATGCTGGCTGTCAGTAGGAAATGCAGGTCTCCGTCCAGTGTTGCTGGTCTGGGTGGAATGAATGAGTGTTTCTGGACACTCAACAAGCCAAGTTAGTTGGCTTGTTGCCTCTGGCCTTCCTGTATCGCTATCACCCAGAGATAGTGCAGGCTATGTGCTCCTCTGTGCTGAGTTAAAGACCCTTTCTTATTGATGTCTAAGCCTTCGTAGGGTGTCAGCCTCCGCCTAAGACCCCCAACGGGAACCATACTGGTGGAAACATAGCTCGGTTTTCCCCTGGAATGTCAATCCTGTACAGCTGTGACCAAGGCTACCTGCTGGTGGGAGAGGCACTCCTCCTTTGCACACATGAGGGAACCTGGAACCGACCCGCCCCTCATTGTAAAGGTGCTTTGTCTATTTTTTATTCTTATTTTTATGTCAAATTTGTGCCAAATAGATATATTCAGTTGGGTACTTTCAACTTAAAATAGCCAAATAAATGCATTAATTGCCTCATTACATTAAATGCTTTAATTAGATTAATACAGTCATTAATCTAAATATTTCAAAATAATAAAAAATGTCTCAGGCTGTAGTCTATCTGGTGAATGACCACTTATGTAGTCATTTACACATAGAAACTTGGAGTATGTCTGTAAATTAAACAACTAAAGCACGGATTGCATTTATACACTGTAGTTACAGTTATGATAAGTGTGTATTTGATAAAGTACCAATAAAAAGCACAACAATCTTTTGAGAATATTTACTGAGCATTGGTGGGATTATGGGTACATTTTTATAAAAGTTTCAGAAAGTCATTTTCATTATCATAAACAGTGCTTATGAAATATGACTAGTAAATTAGTATCTAGTATTTGTTGATCACTTTTTACTCTATGCCAGACACTGTGCACAGCACCTTACATGCATTATTTCATTTAGTCTTCATGAGAGCCACATGAGGTTGGTGCCATGATTATCCCTGTTTTATAGATGAGGTTTCAGTAGCATGGAGAGATTTGGAACTTACCCAAAGTCACACATCTAGGAAGTACTAGAGCCAGGCTTCAAATCCAAGATCTCACTGTATGAGTCCATTCTCACACTGCTAATAAAGACATATCTGATACAATATCAACCTACATGTGATGTCTATAGCAGAATTATTCATAATTGCTAAAACTTGGAAGCAACCAAGATGTCCTTTAGTAGATGGATGGATAAATAAACTGTAGTACATCCAGTAAAGGGAGCATTACTCAGTGCTAAAAAGAAATGAGCTATCAAATCATAAAAAGACATGGAAGAAACTTAAATGCATATTACTAAGTGAAAGAAGTCAATCTGAAAGGCTACATATTGTATGATTTCAACTATATGATGTTTTAGAAAAGGCAGAACTATAGAGTCAGAAAAAAAAATCAGTGGTTGCTGGGAGTTAGTGGGGAGAGAGGGATGAATAGGTGGCAGAGCGCAGAAGATTTTTAGGATAGCAAAACTATTCTGTATGAAAATACAATGGTGGATACATGTCATTATACATTCATCAAAACTGATAGAATGTACAGCTCCAAGAGTGATGTAATGTAAACTAAGGTGTCTGGATAACAATGATGTGTCAATGTAAGTTTATGGATTGTAACAAATGTACCACTCTGGTATGACTTGTTGATAGTGGGTGAGGCTATGCATGTATTGGGGCAGGAAATAGATGGGAAATCTCTGTACATTCTGCTTTATTTTGCTGTGAACTTAACATTACTTTAAAAATAAAATCTGCCAAAAAACACAAAGGAACCACACAGAATTATTTTAGCAATTAAAAAAAAAAGTGATTTGAAGATCTAGAGTTGAATGCTGGCCTGACTGGGAAGTATTGAGGTTTAGAACCCTCCAGAATAGTCTTCATTCTTTGTATGTTGAAGGGGCTCTTGATGTATATCAATAAATGGAGGTGCATAGCCCTGTAACTAGCAAAAAAAAAAAAAAAAAAAAGACATATCCAAAACTGGGTAATTTATAAAGGAAAGAGGTTTAATGGACTCACAATTCCACATGGCTGGGGAAGCCTCACAATCATGGTGGAAGGTGAAGGAGGAGCAAAGGTACATCTTACATGGTGGCAAGCAATAGAACATGTACAGGAGAACTGTCCTTTATAAACCATCAGATCTCATGAGACTTATTTCGTATCACAAAAACAGCACAGGAAAACCCACCCCCATGATCCAATGACCTCTTACCAGGTCCCTCCCATGACACGTGGAGATTATGGGAGCTACAATTCAACATGAGATTTGAGTGGAGACACAGCCAAACCGTATCACTCACACTAATGATGACTACACCGAAAAGATGAAAGAAATGAGAAAGCATATACATGTATGAGGAATTAGAGAGCAAAACTAGAAGCAGAAAAAAACCAATAATTCAGAATAATTAATAATATTACCAATTCAGCCCTCACCATTTCTCCAAGAAGCCATTAAAATTATCCATCATTATTTGGATAGAAACTGAAGCAAAAAACAAAAAATATAATCTGGCTTAAATTACCCAGAGGTTATTGAGATAGAGGGCTGACAGTAAAAGTTTGTGTCTAGGATATTGTCTTATCCTATTTCAGTGCAGCTTTCCTTACTGAGAGTGAAACAGGTTGGTTGTGTAAATCTTTCTACTAAGGGAAATCTCTGTTTTCTTGGTGAAAGACCAAAATATGACTGTGCTTGAATTAGATTTCTTTAATTTCAGAAGTAAACTGTAGCTCACCAGCAGATATGGATGGAATCCAGAAGGGGCTGGAACCGAGGAAAATGTATCAGTATGGAGCTGTTGTAACTCTGGAGTGTGAAGATGGGTATATGCTGGAAGGCAGTTCCCAGAGCCAGTGCCAGGCAGATCACCAATGGAACCCTCCCCTGGCGGTTTGCAGATCCCGTAAGTACCAAGGGCTTCACCGCCGCTTGTAACTGGCTAAAGGAGAGAAGAGAGTGAGGGTTTCCCTCAACGTGAAGAGTCCTGGGTTTTAAATTGACATAGGTTTGTGAGCAGTGGTATAATTACAGAGGAACTTGAAGTCAGTGGTCTATTCTAGAAAAAACACAGCTTGGCCAGGTGTGTGACACCTGCCTGTGATATCAGAATTTTGGGAGGCTGAGGCAGGAGGATTGCTTGAGCCTAGGAGTTTAAGACCAGCCTGGGCAATGTAGTGAGACCTGGTCTCCATAAAAAAAAAAAAAAAGCTAGGCATGGAGGTGTGCAACTGTGGCCCCAGCTACTCGGGTAGCTGAGATGGGAAGATCACTTCAGCCCAGGAGGTCGAAGCTGCAGTGAGCCGTGATTGCACCACTGCACTCTAGCCTGGGCAGCAGAGTAAGACCCTGTCAAAAAAAAAAGGAAAGGAAAGAAAAGAAGGAAAGAAAATAAGAAAGAAAAAGGAAAAGAAAAAACACAGCTTTCTTAGGAAGGGGAAAGTGAAGAAAAGAAAACAGAGACAAACACTAATTTAAAAGGAGCAAAAATGTGAAACCAAGCAACCTGACATTTTGAAAGGAGTTGCTGCATAGACCACCCTATGTGATGAATCTGAGTTAATAAGTGCTTACAATTTGACAGGAAACAGAAATAGGTTAAATAACTAGTTGTTACAGTTAATATTTGCATTCTAACCTGAGAAATCTCTGATTATAAAGTTGAGTGTTTTGGTTTTGTCATTGGTGAACTCCCCCAACCTATTTAGAGTGGGGAAAAAAAAAAAGCCCAGTGAGTTGTTACATAAAAAGCAAGTGGGTATAACTCAAGGTTCCAATACATCTTTTTTACCTGTTTGTTTTTTTAGAAATGGAGACAAGGTCTCATGATGTTGCCCAGGTTGGTCTCAAACTCCTGACCTCAAGTGATCTTCCCACCTTGGCCTCTCAAAGTACTAGGATTACAGGCATATGCCACTGTGCCTGGCTCCAATACATCTTTTAAATCGACTTGGAAGGGAGCTAGAGTGTTGATTTCTGGGACACTACCATGAAACGTGGGTCTACATTGAATTATGACACTAGACTGATAATCATTTTCATGATTTTGTATTATTTTTAGGTTCACTTGCTCCTGTCCTTTCTGGTAAGTCTTCTTAAATACTTGAAGAAAAGCTCTTATAATGTTTTTTAAAAAATTGTAATGCTAGAAGTCCTATATCCTATCTGATGATAATATTTAACTCATAGGGGATGCTCTTTTTTTGGTGTTTTAAAGATATTTCAATGTACATGTCACATTACAAAATGTTACTCTGGCATAGAGTTGGATAAATTATTTGAACAGCCAACTCTTTCTTCTTTTTAAATTGATATTTTAGTTTTTATTAACTCTGGGTCTTTGGCTTGATTTGGTCTATTGAAATAGGCAGGCTTCTTCTGCTGTAGTAAAATATATTTCACAGCTGAGAGTTCAATGTTGTTATGCAAAATTATAAGAACCTGGTGTCCTGTGCTCCTAATTTCTATTCTTGAGATTTCTCTCTTGTCACCTCAGTGACAAGATTGTTACTAATAAAACTAAAAGGAACAGAAAAACTCAATGAAAAGTTGACTGGAACCTTGTGGTCATATGCTTGGTGTTCTAGATTAAATGTGGACTGGGTCAAATCAGAAAAACCTTAAACTCAACTGTGATTATTCAGGAATTCAGTGTTTATGTCCAAGAAGGGCTAAGTATGAGTCACATAACATTTTCCCCTCCACTAGCAATAGACCCCACAATCAGTTCAGAACAATGTAGGTGATAGTCTTCTGGCATTTGATATTTGCTGGATTTTTCTTCTAGGTATTGCTGCAGGTTTGATACTTCTTATCTTCTTGATTGTTGTTACCTTACACATGATATCAAAACACAGAGAACGGTAAGTTCAGATGCAAATACATGCTTGACCAACATTCACAAATGGTTTTGGCTTCTTGTCTGAAACTAAACACAGAAGCACAAGTTATGTGAAATAAATACTGCAATGTGATAACTAAATGAAGTATCTCATGCTATACAAAAGGAAGACTTTTCTGTAGTACTTAAGAGATATCAAACACTTAGCTTATTTTATTGAATGATGTTTATTCAGACAGTATATTGTAAATAAATCTAGAGAATAGGAAAAAAATCCCAGTGGGAACAACTGCAAATATTTTGGTGTATTCCTACCTGATCTTTTTCGTATATTTTTTCTCTCTTTAAACTGAAATTTTTTCATTTTCATCTTCTGTCTTGACTTTCTCCATTTAGACTCATGTTTATATTTTTATGTCTTTAAGTCATGTTTTCAGTTACTAAATAACATGTTATTCTACTCTGTATATTTATGTGTGTTAAGTTGCTTCCAAATTTATTTTGATAATATATAAAGATATGAGTAACACCTTTGGCTAAACCTTTTTTCACATCCATTTATTTCCTTAGAATAGATTTCTAGAATTACTAAAGATAAGTGCATGAGCATTTAATATACTTGATAACTATTGTCAGATGACTTGCCAGGAAGTTTGTTCTTAGTAATAGTTAATGTACTTAAATATGTTGTGTTTCTCAACCCCTTTTCCTCCTTCATTGATTTGCCTGTTCTTCCATTACAAACCACTTTGTGTTTAATTAATACTTTTATGTTATTATATCTGGTAGGGTAAGAATTCACACTACAATTTTATCGGACTTTCCTCCTATTCTCTTCTGTTTTTTCCTATAGGTGATTTTTACAATCATTTGTAATTTCAAAAAAATTGTGATTACACTTAAGTCGATAGATTAATTTGTGAGAAATTGGCATCGTTTCCGTAATGTCTTCCCATTCAGAAACATATTAGGTCTTTCCATTTGATCAAGTAATCTTTTCTCTCCATTAGTCATTTTCATGATTACTTAAATATTAACTGTATTACTAGGTTTCTATGTTTTGGTATGTTATATTTTCTTATCCAGAAATTAGATATATTTTACATATTATTTTTAATTATTTTTAAACACCTGAATCCATTGGGAATTTATTTTATGGTATGGTAGTTGAAGTAAACCTGCTTGTACTTTTTTTCTCTATATATTCAATTTTTTCTAAACCTATTTTGAGTAAATCCATTCAACATTGGTTCATAGTTTTCTTTATCAGATAAAGCACACTTATTCAATTCTTATGTAAACTGGGGCTTATGTCAGAGATATCTGACATAGATATGCAAGATAGATCATATTCCACTGATCGGCCTGTCCTTATGAGCCAGAGCTACTCTATTAGTAAATGTAGCTTTATAATAGCTTTTTCTGAGATATGTTCCCCCTCTTTAAAACTATTTCTTCTATTTATTTTTGCAGATAGGCTATAGAATTATTTGCACCGCAACTACACCTCCCATACCCTAGAAAAATAAAATAAAATGTTAGATCATTGATAGGAAGTGCCTTAAACCTACATATTTATTTGGGAAGAACTGACCTTTTCATGATATTCACTATTTCCTTCCAGAAACACCAGATGACTAATTATTCAGATGTTTTGTTACATCTCAGTTAAAATTTAATAGACTACTTCATATAAGCTACATAGACATAAAAGTATCTTATTTTTATTGCTTTATAAATAGAATCATTTTTGGTTATGTCTTATAAGTAATTGCAAATGATATCTAGGAAAGTCTATCTTTATACAATCATTATTTCTAATAGCTTTTCAGTGAGTTACCCAATCATCTAAGTAGAAAACTATATTTTCTACCAATTATTATTATTTGTAGAAGTAATTTCTACCTCATATCTACTGATTATACATTTTCATTTATTGGTTTTTGTCTCGTTTTACTGAGAAGAATTTTCAGGAAAATCTTCAATACTACTAGGGAATATTGGCATATTTTAACCTTTATTTTTAATATAAAGCCTCCTGTGTTTTATCACTAAAAATGATACTGCATCCTTTTTTCTTTTCTATGTTACAGAAAGTGTATTTCTAGTCAAAAATGTTATTTTTCCCTATTTAAAATCACTGAAAAACCTTGTTTCCCTTCTTTAACATATCTTTTATATCACTATAAATATTTGCATATGTTTTTAAAATGCAAAAGTAAATATGCTTGTTGTAGCTAATTAAATAGTTTATAAAGAAATTGAATAGTCTCTTCCACTGCACAACTGCTGCTGCCTTCAAGTCCAACATGTTAAGTTGATGGATATCAGCAATTTACTGTAGACACTTTCATATGTTGCTCTATCTTATATATACATGCATGGCTTTTAAAACATTTGAGCAGTAATGTTAGAGAAATAGAAGTCACGTGAAAAGAGGTAATGACCATGTCCATTCTTTCTTTTCTTGCACAACAACAGCTGAGTGCCTACTATGTCTTAGCACTATACTAGGCTAGAATAACAAAGCCTAGTAGCATATGGCCTCTGTCATCAAGGAGGTCACAGCCTGGTAAAGTAGGACAAGCACGTCACTAAACAAGTACCATAAAATAATGTCGCCATGGTGGATTATATGATATTTGGTGAGGATACAAAGCAAATGGTCAATATTTGGGAGTTTTAATCAGGAAAAGTTTCAATGTGGAAGAGATGTTTCTGGTGAGCCTCAAGAGAATGTAGACAAGGAGAGAAAGGCATTCCAGACAGAAAGAGCAGTTTGAATAAAGGCCCAGAGGCTTGGCTTTCCATCATGTATTGTGAGAACTACATAACCCATTTGAAATGGCTAGGAAACTGTGTGTGTGATGGTGATTGAAGGTAAAAGTGGCATAGCTTTAGGTGGAGGCATGCCATTAAAGGAAGAAAAAAAAAAAAAAAAACTCTGACACATAAATCTTGTTGAAGCTACAGAATACTGATATGTGCAAAGGATACATTTTTAGCAAAGCATACCGTCAGGTGTTGGCCTCGGATGTTAAATGTGCATAGGTTCGTGAGTCTTTGTACATGCTAGTGTTAGGGTGGATAATCCAATGAAGTCTTACCAACTCTCAGGTAGCTCAGACTGGGGAGATGACAAAGTCATGCCACCTAAAACATGTCACCAAAAAGCTCCAGCGAAATTCATTTAGTGTGCCAAGTCCCCTGGATCTATCATTTACCCTGCCACCAGTGCCATATGATGCCATGGCTCAGTTATGTAATTCCCAGTCTAGGCTCAGACATGAAGGGGTTGCACTGAAACTATGTACTGAGGGTATCTACGAACCTGAGCAGTTTGTTCTAGGCTGGGGGCGTGAGGGTAAGGGCTGCCTATGGGGTTCTGGCTGTGCTGTACAGTTAGCGTGTACTTAGAGTGTAGAGTTTACCAGAGTGTGTGCCACACAACCCTGTTTTCATGAATGACTTCAGGAAAAAAAAAAAAAAAGGGTGTTCTATGGCAAATAAGATTTGGACATCTTATCTGTATTTTTTTTCTTGTGGAGACTCACAAGGACCATGAGGATATTTAATAAGAGGTTCTTTGCTATCAAGAGGACAGGATTTCCAGGACTTGGTGACATGCTGGATGTAGGGAGAAGGAGGCACATAGAATGGCTCACATGAAGGTGATGATGTGGACTCCCTGACTCACTAAAAGAGGAGAGGGGCAGGTTTGTGGGGGAAGATGAGGAGTTTGTTTCTGACCTGTTACTTTGAGGTACTCATGATTTAGAGCTTGGGAGAAGGGTCTGGACTCAGGTGGGTGACACTTAAATCACAATGGAAGCTGTGGGACCAAAAAGAACAGAATAAATAAAAATTGGGATGAGAACAGCCCTCAGAAGAACAGTAATGTTCAAAAGGCAGAAAGTGAAAGAAGAGAGGCAGGGGGAAAACTAGGAGAGAGTAGTGTCACAGAATTCAAGGAGAAAAGGGTCTCAAAAAAAATAGGGATGTCATTTGCAGGGCCTTCCTCATAGGAAGTCACAAGATAATTTCAGCCAAGAGTAACTAGAAGCATAAACACATAGAAAATACAGTCTCTATCTCTTTCCTTCATGCTACTGAGTTTGCTATCAGAGCATTGCATGTGTATAAAAATTTGCAAATTTGGGGAATGCTTACAAATGCAAATGATTTATAATGTTCCAGTCTAATTATTGTTTATTAATATGATTATATCATGTACTATACTTAAGTGCCTCAACTGATATGAACCAAACATACCTGTTTAACCACATTCCTAGGTGTCATTCATTTGTTTTATTTCCATTTGCTAACCCACTTCAATTGATTTTCCAATCATTGATATAGACGTTTGAGCGGCCTGAAATGCTTTTTGTAAATGAGATGAGTAATCATTTAAAAATGAATGTCTAGTGACAATATTAAATATTTTTAAAAGCCATCTAAACCTTTGAAAGATACTATGCTATTCTTTTCTAGTCATCTAAGATATTGTAACAAAGCTTAAATCTCACATTGACTTAAAAATTACTGTTTTGTAATCTTCTTAACGTATCTTCTATACACGGAACTCTTCAATATTGTAGTGAGTGACATGGTGACAGTGTCCTTAGCAGTATTCTTTCTTCCCCAGTAATTTTGTATTACCTTATTTCAGAGCTCTACATGGTAGTATAATCACATTTTATTGTCTTTTAGTAATTCTGGCAAAGTGGTTTTAGAAACACTATGAAATATGTGTACTTTCAAAGAAAGAAAGTAAAAACATTCTCTTCAAACTCGCTTAAAGCTTTTAAGTTGGACTAGAAGATTGAGTCCCAAAAGGGTAAAATTATGATCAAATTCTAAAATAAGAACGTATTTTTGCTTCTTTTCTTCACTTTGGAAGTTGTAGTTGTTAGTCATTAAGCGTCCTGGTTCTAGGGTAAAGCTGCCTAGTGTCAGCCTCTGACTTGAACACTTAGAAGCCTAGATCATTAATTTTTTATGTGCTTTTCCAAAAAAATGGAGTCACAGTGTTTATACTTCATAGGATAAAAACAATAAAAATGAAATCATCACAGAAAACCAAACACCGCATGTTCTCACTTATAAGTGGAAGTTGAACAACGAGAACATGTGAGCACAGGGAGGGGAACATCACACACTGGGGCCTTTCACGGGGTGGGGGGTCGGGGGAGAAATAGCAGTAGGAGAAATAACTAATATAGATGACAGGTTGATGGGTGCAGTAAACCACCATGGCACGTGTGTACTTATGTAACAAACCTGCACATTCTGCACATGTACCCCAGAACTTAAAGTATAATTTTAAAAAATGAAATCATCCACAAAAGTACTTACCATGTATTGGGAATTATGGAAAGCAAAAAACTGCTACATTGACTCATGGTCAATGAATAAAGATACTACTTTTTTCTTCTTCTGTTTAGCAATTATTATACAAATACAAGCCAGAAAGAACATTTTCGTTTAGAAGCACGAGAAGTACATTCTATTGATCCATACAACCCAGCAAGTTGATCAGAAGACAAACTGGTGGTATGTAATGAAATGGAAATATTATTAATTTACGTATAAAATTTCCTTCAACTTGTATTTATCAATAAGCATAGCACTCATGGTATATATACATGCTTCTTACTATTGCACAAGTCTTCAGTAATCATGCATAGCAGTTGTTAATTTACCTACTTCATATTGCCAACTAATGTTCCAATTTTTTTAATCCATTCATCCATTCAACAAATATTAAACTAAATAGCAAAACAACTAAGAATAAAATAAATAAGAAAATAAGCATTGTATAGAGACATAATAAAGTAGGCAAGGGGGATAAAGAGAACAGGGTGGTTGCAAGGGAAGCTCTTACTAAGAGAATGTCATCTGAGCAAAAACTCAAGGGAAGTACAGAGCCAGGGCCAGGCATGGTGGCTCATGCCTGTAATCCCAGCACTTTGGGAGGCTGAGGCAGGCAGGATCACTCAAGGTCAAGAGTTCGAGACCAGCCTGTTCAACACAGTAAAACCCTGTCTCTACTAAAAATACAAAAATTAGCCAAGCGTGTGCACCTGTGGTCCCAGCTACCTGGGAGGCTGAGGCAGGAGAATCACTTGAACCTAGGAGGTGGAGGTTGCAGTGATCCAAGACCGTGCCACTGCACCCCAGCCTGGACAACAGGGCAAGACTGCATCTCAAAAAAAATAATAATAATAAACTAAAATAAAAATAAAATAAAAAGCCATGTGGCCATATAGGGGAGGAGGATTCCAGAAAGAACACTAGGTGCAAAGGGCAAAGGCCATAAGGCAATGTGTGCCAGCTGTGTTGGCAGCACAGCAAGGAGGCCAGTGTGGCCTAGAGTTGTAGAGATGAAATCAGAAGGATGGAGGTGGGATGCGGGGGAGAGGATGATCGTACAAAGTCTTGCTATGTCATTGCAATGGGATGGTGGGCAGGAGCGGATGATTGTATGAAGTGTGCTAGGTCATGGTAAAGAGATTGGTTTTCATTTGGAAGCTTTTAAGGAGAGAAGCAACACATTCACCTTAACTGTTATGTTAAGAACAGACTGTAGGAAGCCACGGGTGGAAGATGGGAGTCAATGAGGAGGCTGCTGCAATCATCCAGGCAAGAAATTGTCAGTGGCTACCACCAGACTGTGAGAAGAGGCCAGATTCTGCATACATTTTTAAGACAGTGACAATAGGATTTGTTGATAGTTTGTATCAGAATATGAGAGGAAGAGAGCTATCAATAATGACAGGAGGGCTTTCGCCTAAGCAACTGGAAGAATAGAACTGCCATGAATTAACATGATTGAGAATGCAAACAGCAGGATTGGGGAGAAAAATCAGGAGTTCCACTGTGGAGATGTTAAGTGTGGGTGTCTAATAGACTTGGCAAGAAGACAGCTGATGTACAAGTCTATATTTTGGGCAATTGGTCCAGGCTGGAGATACAAATTTGGGCTTTGTCATTGTGTGGATGTACATAACAATGAGACTGAATAAGATCTCCGAGGAGAAGTCAAAGAGGCTATAGGGAAAAGAAAAGGTCCAAGTATTGAGCCCTGGATCCTCCAACGTTAGGAGTCATGGAGTGAGAAGGTGCCCACTAAGGAGTGAAGGAGCAGCCTCTGATACTATCCAGAGAAGAACCTCAAAGTCAGGTGAAGAAAGAATTTTAGGGAGAAGGGAGTGATCAACTCTGTTCAGTGTTGCTGGTAGGCCAAGAAAGATGAGCCCTGAAAACTGACCATTGAAATTCAGTAGCACAATTTTTTTTTCTTTCTTTTTTTTTTTTTTTTTGGAGACAGAGTCTCGCTCTGTCACCCAGGCTGGAGTGCAGTGGTGTGATCTCAGCTCACAGTTCCTGGGTTCAAGTGATTCTTATGCCTCAGTTTCCTGAGTAGCTGGGATCACAGGCGAGCAGCACAAAATTTGCTGGTGAACTTGACAAGACAGTTTTGGAAGAGAGGAAGGAGGCAAGAGCCAGACTGGACTGAGCTTAAGAGCGAATGAAAGGAGAGAAATTGCAGCTATCAACTAGAGACAACTTTTTCCAGGATTTTTTTCTATAAAAAGGAGCAAATAAGTAAAGTGCTAGAAAGAGCAAAATGTAAAGTCAACAGAAATATTTTTTAAGATTGGAGAAATAGCAGCTATGCTCTATTCCTACATGCTGATGGGAAGGATCTAGTAGAAAGGGAAAGAGTGACAGCGGAAAGAGAGTCAAGAATTGCTGGAGCAAGGTCTGGGTAAGCTAGGAGGAACAGACTAAGCAGAGGAGCTGACCTTAGCTGTATGGGCTTAGTAACAGGAGGGAGGGCAGAATCTGCAGGTGCAGATGAAGGCAGGTGGGGAGCTGTGATGGGAAGTGAATGTGTGGAAGTTCTCTTCCGATGATTCAGTCTTCTCAGTGAATAGAAAGCAAATTGTTCAGCTGAGAGTGAGGCTGGGAAAGGAGGTATTAGAGAGTTAAGAAGAAATAGGAAGGCATTAGATCATCAACTAATAATTGAAGACTGAATTATAGGGAGTACAGAAAGATGGACAGGCTACATGAGGTGTGCACCTGAGGTTCCCATGAGAAAATGGGGATGAACATTTGAAGGTTTACTCTGTCCAGGGATTATGCAACAGTCTTTCATGCCCTCTCTTACTTAGCCATCAGTACCACTTTGAAAGGTGGGTGTTCTCCCAAGATAATACCAAGATGAAGAAATAATATCCAAGAAAACCTAGGCTAAAAGATTATCTTGGGCAAGGTCTCAGGGTCAGTCATTGGCAAAGGTGGAATGCAAGCTCATGTCTGACTTTAAACTGTTTTCTCCTACATAATCTGTAAAATAAAGATACCAGCTGGGAGCGGTGGTTCACGTCTGTAATCCCAGCACTTTGGGAGGCTGAGGCAGGCAGATCACGAGGTCAGGAGAGCGAGACCATCTTGGCCAACATGGTGAAACCCCATCTCTACTGAACATACAAAAAATTAGCTGGGTTTGGTGGTGCGTGCCTGTAATCCCAGCTACTCTGGAGGCTGAGGCAGGAGAATTGCTTGAACCAGGGAGTTGGAGGTTACAATGAGCCGAGATCATGCCACTGCACTCCAGCCTGCCGACAGAGCGAGATTCCATCTCAAAATAAAATAAAATAAAATAAAATAAAGATACCACCTCTGTCCTCTTGGAATTTATTTTAATAAGACAAATAAGACCCATACATATCACAGGTAATAATACATACCATAAACAAGGTATAGAAAATCTGTGATGGCAGTTGAGGAAGAAAAGGTAACTTGCTGCTGGTGAGTCATGACAGGGAGACCATACTAGTGACCTCTAAATCCAAACCAGTAGGGGTGCAGAGTACAGCTAGCACATAAATATTTGTTGAATGAATATATGAAGGAGAAACATTATTACTTTCATTTCTCACTCATTTAGATTAATTCATGTTCATATGAATGTATATAAAATGTAGTTATTTGGCTGGGCATGGTGGCTCACACCTGTAATCCCAGCACTTTGGGAGGCCGAGACGGGCAGATCATGAAGTCAGGAGATCGAGACCATCCTGGCTAACACGGTGAAACCCGTCTCTACTAAAAATACAAAAAATTAGCCAGGCATGGTGGCGTGTGCCTGTAGTCCCAGCTACTCAGGAGGCTGAGGCAGGAGAATGGCATGAACCTGGGAGGCGGAGCTTGCAGTGAGCCAAGATTGTGCCACTGCACTCCAGTCTGGGTGAGAGAGGGAGACTCCATCTCAAAAAAAAAAAAAAAAAAAAAAGTAGTTATTTGTTCCAGATCATGTTATATGAAGAAAGGCCTTTCAATAGAATGATATCTTCTAATAGATTTGTTGCTTTGTTGGCTATAACAGTTGTAACTGGTATGTAAAGAGAATGTTAGCATCATTGAAACTTCGAGTTGCACTGCTGCTATTCATGCTGCCTCCTAAACAGAAATGATCTATTTCAGTGTGCCTTGTTGCTTGGAATTCAACGGACCATTGATTAGAAAGAAACTGCTCTAATAACAGCAAGTCTCTTTATATGGTCTCAAGACCAAGGAAATTATGTCGTAAGCAATCACTTCCTATATGCACTTATTCTCAAGAAGAACATCTTTATGGTAAAGATGGGAGCCCAGTTTTACTGCCATGTATTCTTCAAGGACTTTCTGAAGCCTCACTTGTGAGATGCCTGAAGCCAGGCCATGGCTATAAACAATTACATGGCTCTAAAAGTTTCGCCGTTTTTAAGGAAGGCACTAAAAAGAGCTGTCCTGGTATCTAGACCCATCTTCTTTTTGTAAAGAGCATACTCAGTGTTACTATGTGATTTTGGTTATAATGTGGTTTTAATTATCCAAATAAAGTATGAAGCATTTTCTGGGGTTATGATGGCCATACCTTTATTAGGAAGAATGGTTTTATTTTGATAGTAGCTTCCTTCTCTGGTGTTGTTAATCATTTCATTTTTACCCTCACTTGGTTTGAGTTTTTCTCACATTACTGTATATACTTTACCTTTCCATAATCACTCAGTGATTCCAATTTGCACAAGTTTTTTTTAAATTATGGGAATCAAGTTTTAATCCTAGAGATTTGGTATACAGTTCAAGCTTTGGATGTTTCCTTAGCAGTTTTGTGATAAGCTCTAGTTGCTTGTAAAATTTCACTTAATAATGTGTACATTAGCCATTCAATAAATCGTAATTGTAAAGAAAACATACAACACTTGCCTTATTTTGTTTTTTCTGGAGTCAATGAACTCTTGAGTAACAGAGAGTCTTTGGGCTTTAGAGTTCACAATTTAATAGTTATTCATTCAGGATCCCATCACTTGGTCGTTTTAGCCAAACTTTCAACCCACAAATTCAATTTCCTCACCCTCAAGACTTTCTCTTATATTTGTCCAGCCAATACCTTCCCTGGCTCACTCATCCTCTCCCACCACACCCTTGATATAGATATAGCTGTTAATTTTCTCTGTTCCAACATTTAAACTATTGAGAAAATAAAACTTTGCTCACTGGTGGCCACAAATTTACTCTTTACCTTCCCCTAGACTAAGTATGCTGTTCAGCATCTTTTTTTCTCTTTTATAAAATTGTGATTAAAAACACATAACATAAAATTTACCATCTCCACCATTTTTAAGTGTACAGTTCAGTAGAGTTAGGTACATTCACATTGTTGTAAAGCAGATCTCCACAACTCTTTTTCTCCTATAAAACTAAGACTCTGTATCTGTTATATAATAACTCCACATTCCCCCATCCCTTCAGCCCCTGGCAACTGCCATTCTGTTTTCTGTCGCAATGAATTTGACTACTCTCAGTACCTCATATAAGTGGAATCATACAGTACCTGTCCTTTTGTGACTGACTTATTTCACTTAGTATAATGTCTTCAAGGTTCATTACTGTTGTAGCATGTGTCAGAATTTCCTTTTTAAGGAAAGAAAGAAGTTCATTGGGTGTATATGCAATTTTGTTTATACATTTTGTGTGTCTATTTATCTGTCAGTAGCCATTAGATTGTGTATTAGTCTATTCTTATATTGCAATATAGAAATACCTGAGACTGAGTAATTTATAAAGAAAAAGAGTTTTAATTGGCTCATGGTTCCACAGATTGTATGAGAAGCATGATACTGGCATCTGCTCAGCTTCTGGGGAGGCCCCCAGCAAACTGACAATTATGGCAGAAGGTAAAGAGGTAAGCCAGGCATGTTTTACATGGCAGAAGCAGGAGCAAGGGAGAGAGGGGAGGTGCCACACACTAGAACAGCACCAAGGATATGGCGCTAAACCATTCATGAAGGATCCACCCTCATGATCCAATCACCTTCTACTAGGTCCCACCTCTAACAACTGGGGATTACAATTCTACATGAGATTTGGATGGGAACACAGCTTTCTTCTGAGCCCTCCATATTTTTCCAACCTCTGCCTGTTACCCAATTCCAAAGTTGCTGCCACATTTTCAGGTATCTTTATAGCAATGACCCACACCTGGGTACCAATTTTCTGTATTAGAAATACCTGAGGCTCGGTAATTTATAAACAAAAGAGGTTTAATTGGCTTATGGTTCCAGGGTCTGTACAGGAAACATGATGCTGATTTCTTCCTGCCTTCTAGGGAGGCCTTGGGAAACTCAAAACCATAGAGGAAAGCAAAGGGGGAGCAAGGCATCCCATACGGTGGGAGCAGGAGGAAGAGAGAAAGGGGGCAGGTGCAACACACTTTTAAACTACTAGATTTGGTGAGAACTCACTCCCTATACAGTACCAAGCTAATCCATTCATGAGAAATCCACCTTCATGATCCAATCACCTCCCACTAGGCCCCTCTCCAACACTGGAGATTACAGTTCGACATGATATTTGGTGGAGACACAGATCCAAATCATATCAGGTTGTTTCCACTTCTTTGCTATTGTGAATAGTGCTTCCATGAGCATGGGTGTGCAGATATCTTTTCAGACATTGCTTTCAATTCTTTTGGATCCATACCCAGAAGTGGGATGCTCTTCAGCATCTTTTATTCATGTACAGTCAGCAACACTTTCATTTCCCCTTGATGTCTGTTCACTCACCTCAAGCCATCTATTCTATATTCATTCTTTCTTCTATTAAGGGATGATGAAAATATCTGAGGGTAATTCTCTCAACTTCCTCTCCCTCCACCCTCCATCATACCTACATCCAGCTACCCTTACCATCATGTCTGTCTTACACTTTTCACAGCCTATATCTTTCTCTCCTCATCCCTTTCTGTCTTTTCCAGGACATTGTTCCTTCAGTTAGACCCTTTCTCATCACTGGCTCCTTCGTTCACCTCCAAAACTCCTGAAGCCAAGACCTGCTGAGCTGCATGTGACAGAAATCCACCTCACACTGGCTTAAACCAAAACTGAATTTTACTAAATCACATGACAGAAAAGGCCAGGCGTGTAGTTGGCTCTTGTCAAAACAGGGATAGTCAAAGCATGCCTTCAGGAATATCTTCTCCTTCTGCTTTGCCTTGCTGGCTTCATTCTCTGGAAGAAACTCCCTAAAAACCAGCAAAATATTTGCTTACCATGTGAAGTGCACATCTCATCAGCTTAGCTTTCCAGTACAAAGAGCTTCTCTTGTCCAATAAGTCTTTCAAAAGTCCCTTCAACAGCTCTCATTCTCCAAACAGGGTTACATGTCCCCAAAGGAAGCAATAACTAGGAGCAAGACAGTGAAATAAACACAGTGCAAGGCCTGAGTTGCCTGCCCAGCCTTGGAGATGGGGGTAGGGTTGGTCTACCTCATTGATTCTCAAATGGGATGATTTTGCCCTCCCAATGACATTTGGCAGTGTCTAGAGACATTTTTGGTTACTACAACTGGAGGAGGGAAGTGCTTCTGGCCTCTAGTGGGTAGAGGCCAGGGATACTGCTAAACATTCTCCAAGGCACAAGACAGCCCTCCAGAACGAAGAATTATCTGGTCCATGATGTCAATAATATGGAGGTCGAGAAACCATAGTCTTCCAGAATCACACTGAACTATGGGAAAGAGGGAATTTCCCAATGGAAAAATCTAGGGGCAAATCCCAGAGGAAGGGACACATTTAGAGCAATAGATATCCACCTTCCCCTCCATCTGAAAACAAATCTTCCCCCAAACCATCTATGTTTCTCTTTTAAACTGTCTACCACCAAATTTTCTGAAAGATTGGTTGACCTTAGCTGTCTCAACCATTGTAGTCATTCATTCAAGAAATAATTGTAGAACTCCTTCTCTGTGCTAAGCATTATTTTAGGTCATGGGATTTGGCAGTGGTAAACTGACATGTTCTCATGCAGCTTTTATTCTAGTGGGAGAGACACACAATAAGCAGATTTTCAGATGGTAATAAAATGAAAAAATGATAAGTATAATTTTTTAATCTATATAAAACAGGCAAAAAGGAAAGGAAGTTCTGAATTAATGTGCAATTTTAAATAGTGGCCAAGGAAGGCTCCATTAAGAAGGTCTCATTTGAGCCAAATAACTCAAGGAGATGAGGCAGTAGCCATGCAGACAGATATCTGGGCAAAGATCGTTCTAAGCAAAAGGAATATTAAATGGGAGGAAAAAACTGAAGAGAAAAACACACCTGCTATACTTGGAGAAATAATTTGTGTGCAAGCTGATGGTAAAAATCCAGCAGAAAGAGGGATATGGTAATGCTGGAGAAAGTGAGAATTGCTGGTTTCCTTGAGTGAGTGAGAGCAAACTGAATCTAGGGCACAAGTGGAGAGATCACCCTTAGACTTAGACTGTGGACAGTATAAATACACTAACAAGAGAGAAGGAGGTTACATGGGCCAAATACAAGAATTTTGGTGGAGTGATGGTAGAAAATTGTAGATCTATTTGATTGTTTCTATTTTCACAATAAAGAAAGAAACAAAGCTATTCACAGAGATTAAGAATGTTGGAGAAGGTGTCAGAAATAAATGTCAAAAATATGAAATAGTCATTTAGGAGAATGGGAGAACAAATGATTAGACAAACAATAGTGGAAATGTCAGGCAGCAGTACAATGGTCCATTTGAAGTTATTTGTTACTAAAGTAAGGCTAGTCATTGTATCTCTGTGTCTTTTCCAGTCACATTCAGTTTCACAGGTATGGGAGCAAAATAATGGAGAATTGATTCTAACCAGGATTGTCGTTTTGTCTAATGCCTATAATAAAGCAAGAGAAGGGTGAGGGAGCTAATGGTGGGTGCAAGATGATGATTATAATGACAGAGTATGGAATTTAACCTGGTAGTGATGAAAGTGAAGATACGAAGGAGGTGAGAGGCTGAGAGACATAGGGGTAGGATCAATGGGCTGCAGGCACTGAGACAGACAAAGATTGCTGGATTCAGTTTAATGGTAAAAGAGAAGACGAGGATTGGTGGTTAGAGAGTGGGATCACTGAAATCATTGAGGGTTGCAGTGAAAGTGACAAGTTTCAGAGCAACATGAGCATTAGTGTCAGAGGAGAGTAGAGGACAAGAAAACAGACAGAGAAGAGGTCAAGGCACTGGAAAGCCAGGGACTTGAAAATACTATTGCTGTGAATATTGAAATCACCAGGGACTATGGCAGAAGTAATAGTGGAGAAGGTGGCCATGAGCCAGGAACTAAAATCTTCAAGGAATGAGGGGAGAAGATAGCTACTAGGAGATGGATACCAGCAGAAGTGGTAAGGAGTGGCACCTTCTGATAGCATGTGATGGAAAACTGGGAAACTGAGCCTTCTCCTCTTCTCTTTTCCTAAGCCTACTTCAATCTGACTGCTTCTCCCATTACTCTGTCGAGAATAACTTGAAATGATTATAGTAAATCCTTACAAGAATGTCACTGGATGTATTAAAAAGTGTGATAAGTAATATGATCAAAGTAGACATTTCTTCCACTAGAATTTTGAGAGAAAGCCTAATGGAAACCAGTGCGCACAGAAAGACAAATCCTGTATGATACCAGTCATATGTGGACTCTAAAAAAGCTCATCTCATAGAAGTAGAGAGTAAAGTATTGGTTACCAGAGGCTGGGGAAGGGAGAGACAATGGGAGATAGAGACAGATTGGTTAAAGGGCACAGGATCACAGATAGATAGGAGGAATAAATTCATCCTTGAATATTTAACCGTCGCCCTAAATCTGTCACTCCTCCATCCATATTTCTTATTTCAATAAGTAGCACCACCATCCATTTCTAATCCTGGAAATGGATGGGGCTAACTCTTGATTGCTTTCTTCTCACCACCAACCTTAAGAAAGGAAGTAACCAATATCCAATACACAAGCAACTGTTCATTTCATCTCCAAAATCTTTGTTAATTGTCCACTTTATCCACCCAGTCAGGGCCACCATCAAACCTCACTTGGATGTCAGCAAAACTCCCTGACTGGTCTCCCCTCTCCATTATTGCCCTATTCTAATCTACCTTCCATACTATACACAGATTTACATTTTTAAAATGTATATCTGATCGTCCCTCCCTTTTTAAAAATCTTACAATGGCATGACATCTCAATTCACGATAAGGAAATAGATTCTTCACATTCTCCGTACACTGTACACATCGCCTGCAATTGCCTTTCAACACAGAGACCAGGCATTTCATTAGCTGACCTTCCCGCACACATTCTTGCAAAGAGGAATAGTCAAGCAGGGTGTTTGGAGGCGAGCTGCCATCCACCACCTTTGTCTGTAAGCGCAGAGCCTCGCACGCGGGATCCATCGGAAGCCCAAGCATTGTCAAGCTCTGCTGCTGCACCTGGGTGCGCAAGGTGGGCTCTGCCAGCGAAACCCGTTTAAAACAATGCAAATGGGGAGTAAACATGGCCTCGCCCATGAAGAGGAAGCTGTGGTCAAAAGCATTTTGTCCCGGAACCCTGCAGCCCTCCCCATACCCTGGGCGCGGAGCACAAGGATTGGCCACTCCTCCTTGTACTGCTCTTTTCCTCTTATTTCAGTTTTCTTCGAGAACAAATCTGGTTTGTAGATGTGCTTGGGGGAGAATGGGGACCTCTTCTCCAAGAAGCCCGGAGCCTGTTGGGCCGCCGGCGCCCCGTCTCCTCTTCTGCTGCGGAGGATCCCTGCTGGCGGTTTTGGTGCTGCTCGCGCTGCCGGTGGCCTGGGGTGAGACGCGGGCGGGCGTGGGGAGGCGCCTGGGCGGACGAGGCACCCGGGGTCCCGCAGAGAACTCGCGTGCCTCGCTGGACTGCGCTGCGCTGCGCGCCCTGGTCCGAAGGCAGTGCAATGGGTGGGCTGAGCGCGCGACCCGGCAGGCCGGCGGGTCTGGGATCCTTCTGCGCACTGGAGACCCTCGCTGCTCCTGGGTAAGCGTGGAGTCCCCATGTGCATGGGTCTTAAGTAGTGACCAGCGCAGAGGAAGGCGCAGATGCTGAGCAGGTGTCGCTCGAAATTCCTTGCATTTGTGTATTCACAGTCTAGGCTGGCTATAGCGGAGCATGGCGTTGATCCTAGCGAAAGGGTACTTGGGGATCCGACAAACCTGAGTTCTGGTCCTAGAAACTTAACTATGAGACAACTTAGCACACCCAAGTCTGTTTGATCTTCTGTAAAATGGGGACATTGATATCTGTGCATTGTGGAGTTGCTGCCTCAGTGGCATAAAGCCTGTCGAGTGTCTAACACAGGGCCTGTCCCTGAGTCCATTTCTATCCCCCCAACCATTACCTCTGCACTTTGCTCCTAATGGTGTTTAGACAAGCAGTCCTAGGGATGCAGGTATTACCTCACAACTGCCCCGCATAGAACTGTCCTCGTCCCCCACCCCAAGCCACCACCGCCATCATCACCATGCACTTGATAGACAGCATACTTTAAGACATATGCATGCCCGGCACTTGGGGATTAGAGGAGTAAGGGCAGTCCCAGAACATGCAGTGTAACCGCTGCAGGTAGAAGGGACAGTAGATATGTTTACAGTTCGCATTTTAGTGATGTGTTTAGTACAAAATAAAGCCTATTATAATTACTATGGAAATTTTGAGGCCACATCTCTTCCTTTTTCTTAACTTCACATAGGTAAACATCTTCAATTAGAACCCTTCTATTATTATTTTTGGGCTCCCCAGAAGTCTTCTTGTTTGCCTAGACTCACTGGCAACATCTCAATTGAAGTGACAGTCTTGGTTGCTCTTGTCCAGCCTCTTCTGACAACTCCAGGTTCGCCCTTTTCTGCTACTAGACATTTTGCATTCTTTATTTGAGTGTTCCTTCTTCTCTAAAAGAGTAAAAAATAAAATAAATTAAAACCAAGTTCCCGCAAGAGTTGTTATTAATATTTGATCTCCTTAGGCACCAGAAAGTAACCTGTCAGGTGAAGAGATATGATAAAACTTACAATTTTACTTTTAGGAGAGAAGCATGCCCAGTAAGTTAAGCAATCTGTTGTCAATACTTAAGAATTTGTGTCATCCTTGTGAGTACTGACCCTCTTCTTACTAGAATGTTGTTTTAGTTTGCCTATGTTGATTAAGTTACTGTTATAAACAATCCCAGACACTATTAATTGCAAAAAAAAATTTACTGAAGTTATCACAATAACCTCCAAATGTGAAACAGCCTAAACTATACTACCTAAACATTTTCTTGCTGATATAATTTAAATTTTAAAATGCTGATGGATGTTTCCAGTGTGCACGGTCCTTTAGAATTTTAAAGAAGTATAAGAGCTATGCACCCAAGGCGTATGCATGTAGAAGTAGGTGGTGGAGTTTTATGAAATCTACTTATTAGGAAGTCAGTGTTCGGCTTTTTCCAGCATCTGCTACTTACCAGCTGGGGTCTTGGACCCGGTAAGTTAAGTCACATCACTGACCTTCAGTGTCCACAAGTATAAAATGAGCATAACTGACATCCTGATCTCTGAAAGAGGTATTTTGAAAATCAGATGGTATAGTGCGTGTGACAGTGTTTTGTAATCTGAAAACCCCCATGTATTTTTGAAAAATCATGACTAAGAAGTCGTGCAAGACTGCAGGATCACCGAAAAGGGAGAAGTCTTAGCTCCTATGATCAGGAAAGTGTGAGTGAAAGGTGTATGGATTTACTAGCACTTAAAGAGTGAATCCAGAAACAGGTTGCATAGGACAGTTTATGGGGATATTTGTTTCTATACAAAACATAGCAGAGGAACAAGGATTGTTTTGTTATTATGATTAACTCACAGTACCCGTGAAGTGGTATAGCGCTATTTGAAAGAGGACTTAGATTAGCTGCAAATAGATATTGCAAATATAGGACAACCACTGAAAAAAGTGAAAAAAAGAACGATAATTATATATGAATAAGGAAGAGAAAATTGCATCATATAAAATGCTCAGTTAAAACAATAAAGAGGGCCGGGAACGGTGGCTCATGCCCATAATCCCAGCACTTTGGGAGGTTGAGGTGGGCGGATCACCTGAGGTCAGGAGTTCAAGACCAGCCTGGCCAACATAGTGAAACCCTGTCTCTACAAAAATACAAAAATTACCGAGGCATGATGGCGGGTGCCTGTAGTCCCAGCTACTCAGGAGGCTGAGGCATGAGGCATGAGAATCACTTGAACCTGGGAGGCAGAGGTTGCAGTGAGCCGAGATCATGCCATTGCACTCTAGCCTGGGTGACAGAGCACAACTCCATATCAAAAGAGAAGGAAGGAAGGAAGGAAGGAAGGAAGGAAGGAAGGAAGGAAGGAA
>NC_045434.1:64345472-64370829 GCF_002776525.5 Piliocolobus tephrosceles
GAAGGAAGGAAGGAAGGAAGGAAGGAAGGAAGGAAGGAAGGAAGGAAGGAAGGAAGGAAGGGAGGAAGGAAAGAAAGAGAAAGAAAGAAGGGAGAGAAGGAGGTTAAGGAGGAAGGAAGGAAACCAATAAAACAATAAAGGGCAGGAAAAGAATGGAAGACAAAAAATAGAAACACAGAACAAGAGAACAAAGGCAACAAATAGAAACCAGTAACAAACACTAAACCAACTATACCAACAATAATTTTGAGTGTCAATGATCTAAATGCACCATTTGAAAAGAGATCATCAGAGTGGATCAAGAAACAAGACCCAACAATATATTGTGTACAACAAGACCATTTTAAATATAGACGATATATATTAAAAGTAAATGGATAAAGATATACCATGCTAATGCTAGTTATAGAAAGCAGGAGTAACTGTATTAATTTCAAACACAGCAGACTTCTGACCAAGAAAAATTATTAGGGATAAAGAGGGGCATCATATAATGATAAAGGGGCCACTTATCCAAGAAGACATAACAATATCCCATATGTATGCACCTGATAGAGAGACAAAATATGTGAGGCAAAACCCATAGAACTGCAAGGAGAAATAGATGGACTTACTATCATAGTTGGAGACTTCTATGATATCTTTCTGATATCAGAAAAGGTGCTGAAGTCTCCTTATCAGAAATGGGCAGATTCAGCAGGCAGAAAATCCATAAGGACATACTTGAACTCAACAGCACCATCAATCCACTTGGATATAATTGACATATGTAGGTGATTTCATCCAACAACAGCAGAACACATATTCTCTGGCTCACATTCATGGAGATAGACCACATTCTGAGCCATAAAATAGTACACAAATTAAGCTTTACCAGGCAGTGTTTAGCATAGGGTGAACTCTGGCGCCCTCATCTGGTCCTCATGTAGGATCTGGTTTGGTTATCCCTGCTAGGTAAAGGTGCAAGAAGCGAAGTTCCAATTTGCTTTCTGTGGTTTGCGATGTACTTTGGTTTACATATGCTCAGATGAGTGGATGTACGATTTATATTATCTATTTTAATATAAAATAACCTTCACATTTGGACAGGTAACATCAAAAGTGTCCTACACAGAAATACTGGGTGAAGATCCCTGTAATAAAACCAACTCCAGAAAACAAGAAAATGGCAGAGTTGACAATCCCTCTCATCCTCCCCACAAAGATACATGTATACACATTTTTTGTCAGAGGCATTAAGAGGAAGAAATGCTGTCAATCTAATCACAGTTGATCACAACTTGATGAAACCAAAAAATCTAGAAAGTATCATGAAGACAGTTGACATACAGCTTTACATTCACTACTGTGACCAGAGAAACTCACTGTGGCTGTTTTTTGTCCCATTAGATGCTAGCTAGTGATTGTGTTAAGTCATGATGATTAACAAAGCATTTAAAATGTTTATTTTATCTGTATTACATTTCAAAAAATTTATATTGAGGCATAAAATTTGTTTGTGTACATATATAATTTATAAATTTATATATTTTGAAAGTGCATGCTTTTTTTTTTTTTAAACTGAAAGAGGTGCCTAAGCAAAGCAAGTGCAAGTCTATTCCTTAAAGGGTAAGGATGCAGAATGGAAAGCAGGAGTGTTCTTTGGGTTGACAGCTCATATTTCAACAGACATGAAAGTCATTATGTGTTAATTGTGTGTATAGCACAGAATAAATCAGCTTGCTTTGAATGGAAGATCTGAACCAGGAGAATGTGAAAGTGGGCTGAGTCATATAAGACAAAACCCAAAAGGAGGTAACAATACATACCCACGAGAATGGCTAACATTAAAAAGATTGACTAAGCCAAGTGTTGGCGATAAGGTGGAGCAACTGGAATTATAATATACCGCTATTTGGCAGGTAAAATTATAACATTAACTTCAGAAAATAGTTCAACAGCTTCTTAAACCCTTAGACACACACCCTGTCATGTTACTCAGCATTTTACTCTTAGTTTTTTACCCAAGAGAAATGAAATCATATGTCCACACAAAGATTTATACATGAATTTTCATAGCAGTTTTGTTTGTAATAACCAACAAGTGGAAACAATCCAAATGTCCCTGAACAAGTGAATGGATAAACTAAATTAAGATATATTTATACAATTGAATATTACTCAACAACAAAAGGAAACAATTTTCATATGTGCAGCAATCTAGATGGATCTCTAATTATGTTGTGTAAAGGCTAAAACATTAAAAACAAAAAAAAAACCCCGAGTGATTTCCTTTATACAATAGGATATAAACGAAGTGATTCAGGTTATATGAAATTTTAGAAAGTCAAATCAATCTGTAGTAAGAGAAAAGCACCTGAGTGATTTCCTTTATATGACAGCATATAAACGAAGTGATTTGTGTTATACGAAATTTTAAAAAGTCAAATCAATCTGTAGTAAGAGAAAACCACCTGAGTGATTTCCTTTATACGATAGGATATAAACGAGGTGATTCGGGTTATATGAAATTTTAGAAAGTCAAATCAATCTATAGTAAGAGTAAACACGTTGAAGGTTGCCTAGGGAAGGAAGTGGATGTTTGGATGGATTACAGAAGGACATGAGGGAACTCTGTGGGGGTGGGGTGTATGATGGAAATATTTATTGTCTTCATTTTGGTGATGGTTTCACAATGCATACATATAAGTAATCGAATCGTGTACTTTAAATACTAATCAATCATTGTATATAATATATCTTGATAAAGCTATAAAAACTTTTTAAAATTATGGTAGGTCTTCAGTTTATGGAGTTTATATTAATGTATTTATCATAGGAACTAGCCGCAATTGAGGGATTGGTAATAAAGGAGGGAAAGGAAACTACATCAAGCTTTCTTTGTTGAAGGCTCATATATTCCTTTTTTGAGCTATTATACAACTTTACTTTTCATAATTACCTACACTATTCATATACTACTATGCAGGTAAGAATATTATGTAAGTAAGAGGAAGGAACTTCTTTCCAAGAATGGTTCATTCAATTTGTTTTGTTACTTTAGGTCTTGTTCTATCCTCTCATTGCAAGCTTTGCTGTGACATTTATCCTCTCTTAATACAGTTTTTGGCACTAGGCACTTCACTTGGAATTTCTTCCTTTGTCCAGCATCAATGGATAAGACAAATATCAAAATTGTATTTCATCTCATGTATCAATTAGAGGAAAGGGGAATGCATAACACTGAAAATAACAGGAACTGTTTTACTCATTTTTTTTTTTTTTACAGTGGTTCTCAAAGTGCTGTTACCTATCAAAATCAGCTGTGAAAATTTTTAAAAATGTAGACTCCTGGGCTCTAAACTAGACCAACTAAATCAGAGATTTGGGGGACATAGCTTGAATTCTTGACATTTTTTAGTTTTATAAGTAATTCTTCATTTGTTGTTCTTTGCAACAAATATGCATTGAGTGCTTATAATTATGTGTTAAGCACCAGGACTAGGTATTAATTTAGAGGTACAAAAAACACATCATCTCTTGCCTTTAAATTATTCATATCTAATATCTATTGAGAGAAATAGATCCTTCTAAAAGCACACAAAGATAAAAGGCACAAATTGTAATAACAAACAATTATTGATATGAAAGGAAAAGGAAAGGGCCTGACTCAGGATTATTATAGGGTGGGGTAGAGGGAAGTAGTTTAGATTCCAAATCCCTAAGAGCGTCAGGGAAGGCTTCAGATGAGATTGAGTGTGTTCAGGGTGGTATGGCCATAGACAGGCCAGGAAAGGCTTCGATAAGAAAGTACCATTTTAGCAGACATCTGGAGGAAGAATCGAAGTCAGAGCGAAGATAAAAGTGCATCACACAGAAGGAATGTCATAGACAGGGGAAAAATGTATGTCTTCGGGAAACTGAAAAAGGGGAAAGGGCCACACCTTGGTGAGGGGACCGAGTGGCACGAGATGAAGCAGGAAACGTAGACAAGGGTATCCTTGCTTAACAACTGCTGGCTTAATAAAGCAAATGTGTGATGATGGATACAGGCTGTCTGGGAAAAATAAGTGAGAAATATGAGCTTTCTTGGAGCATCATCCTTTGCTTCAGTAGAAAGCACAGAGTTAGGCTTCCAATTCTGACTAAAGCCATTGTCAACAGGGAAAAGGCAACCTTAGCAATTCTCCTCTCTGTCTGGGGTCCCGTGGGCACTATGATGGAGCTCATGAGATGCAAAAAGAGAAGTCCCAGGCTGAATTGGGGGCACATTCACTCAGGAGAGCTGAGGTCCCCAATCACTGAGGTCATCCAGTGCATTCCCGACAACATGGGCTCATTCCAAACTAGCTCTGCAAAGGAGCAGAAAATAAACTCTTGGAAGCAAAGCAAGCACTCCCACTTTAGCAGAATAATAGAATTTAACTCTTAGAAGTTCCCCCCCCCTTTTCTAAGGGTAATAATCATAAGTATAACTTATGAAGTGCCTTCTGTGTATGTGAGAGCATATACTACTTTTGATTCTCCCTACAAACCTGGTAGGAAAATATTATTCCCTTTATGAAGATGAAACTGAGGCTCAGCAAGATTAAGCAGTTTGCCTAAGACCTCATAGCCATTAAGTAGAAGACATTGGGTTCAAAGTTCAATCTATGAACCCAACATTTTTAACACTATATACCATTCTCTTTTTGCATTAGTTTTCTATCGCTGCTGTAACAAATTTTCACAAACTTAGTGGCTTAAGACAACAGAAATGTATTCTCTTCCAGTTCTGGAGGCTGACATCTAAAATAGATCCATAGGGCTGTGTTCCTTGTGGAGGCTCCAGGGGAGCAGGAGTTTTCTTGCTCTTTCCAATTTCCAGGGTCTGCTTCCATCCTTTGGCTCATGGCCTCCTTCCTCTACCTTCCAAACCAGCACCATAGTGTCTTTAAATATCTTACTTCTGTCTCCTTTCACCCTCTTGCCTCCCTTTTATGAGGACCCTTGTGATTACATTTAAGGCCAACCTAGATAACCCAGGATAATCTGTACATCTCAAGATTCTTAATCACATTTGCAAAGCCCTTTTACCATTACAGGTAACATTCACAGGCTTCAGGGGTCAGAACATGGATATCTTTGAGAGGTCCTTACTTAGCCTACCACACCTTTCCATATAGATTCTCAAAATTTTAGCTGAGCCTAATAGGGGAGTTCATTACCATTAGGGTCCAGTTTAGTAGCAAGTGCTTCCTTTAAGTGAAAAGGTGAAAGTTGTCCACTTAATAAGGAAAGGAAAACATTGTATGTTAAAGTTGCTAAGACCTAAGGTAAGAAGGAATCTTCTAACGATGAAGTTGTGAAGAAGGAAAAATAAATTTGTGCTACTTTTGCTGTCACATTTCAAACTGCAAAAGTTACAACCACAGTGCATGCTAAGTGCTTAGTTAAGAGAGGAAAGGCATTAAATTTGTGGGTGGAAGATGTGAACAGAAATGTGTTCTAGTTGACAGCTATCAGGTTTGGTACTATCTGAGGTTTCAGGTATTGGCTAATGTCTTGGAACATGGCCCCCACAGATACGTGGGTGACTACTGTATATTCAAAGTAAGCATTTATATAATGGGGAGTAGATCTCCCAACTCATTATTTATTTTTTATTTGTCCCACAAATAAAGTAAACAAAGTAGAATTTTAGGCAAGATTCATTTCTAGAAATAGAGATATTTTATTATAATAAAGAAGGTTGCTCTACCATAAAATATAGCAATTTAACTTTTTATAATCCTGATAACCTCAAAATATATAAAATAATAGATGGACAACATTATAAAAAGAAATAGACAAAGGAACAATAAATAAAATATTTTAGTACAACTCATTTAGTATCTAGTAAAACAAGTAGTCCCCCCAAAATCAGTAAGCATCTAGAAGATTTGAATAAATATTAACAGATTGGATTCACTGACTGATCTCATTACAAGAAAGAATTATGCATGATGATGGGAGAGATGAAGCCACAGCACAGGCACTTACTGATTAACTAAATTTTGAAGCTGTGAAATGCAGCTCCTCCTTTAGTGAACGATGATATAAATAGCTTAGTTTCCTTCAAACTAGCAGAGACTTTTTGAATGGATGGATGCTGATTTTTTAAAATGGAGCTTATTTCTGAGGCATCTTTTAAAGCAGGTTTCCTCAACCCCTGGGCCATGAACCGGTACTGCCCGGTGGCCCGTTAGGAATTGGCCAGAACAGTAGAGGTGAGCAGCCAAGCATTACTGTCTGAGCACCATCTCCTGTCAGATCAGTGGCAGCATTAGATTCTCATAGGAGCAAAACCCCTATTGTGAACTGTGCACACAAGGGATCTAGGTTGCATGCTCCCTATGAGAATCTAATGCCTGATGATCTAAGTGGAACAGTTTCATCTCAAAACCATTTCCCTGCACCCTCCATTCCAGGAAAAATTGTCTTCCACAAAACCAGTCCCAGGTGCTAAAAAGGTTGGGGATCACTGTTCTAAAGGAATCAGTCCTTTTGCTATTATTATTATTAAGATGGAATCTTGCTCTGTCACCCAGGCTGGAGTGCAGTGGCACAATCTTGGCTCACTGCAACCTCTACCTCCTGGGTTCAAGCAATTCTCCTGCCTCAGCCTCCCGAGTAGCTGTGCACAGGTACATGTACAGGCACATGCAATCATGCTCTGCTAACTTTTTGTATTTTGGGAGAGACAGGGTTTCACCATGTTGGCCAGCCTGGTCTCAAACTCCTGACCTCAAGTGATCCACCCACCTTAGCCTCTGAAAGTGCTAGAATTACAGGCATGAGCCACCACTCCTGCACCCCTTGGCTATTACTGAAGTGTTCTTTTTCTTTTTTGATCCCATCTATGTAGTATATTGGAGAGAAAGAGAAAGTAGAATGGGAATTTCAACAGGGTCACGTGGCTCACTCTTGTAATCCCAACACTTTGAGAGGCTAAGGTGGGCAGATGACCTGAGGTCAGGAGTCAAGACCAGCCTGGCCAACATGGTAAAACCCCATCTCTACTAAATATAATGAAAATTAGCCAGGTGTGGTGGTGGGCACCTGTAATCCCAGCTACTCAGGAAGCTGAGGTAGGGACAATTGCTTGAACCCAAGAGGCAGAGGTTGTAGTGACCCAAGATAGCACCACTGCACTCCAGCCTGGGTGATGGAGCCAGTCTCTGTCTCAAAAAAGAAAAGAAAAAAGTATGGTAATTTCTTCATTAACTTGGATGCTGCTGTGGTCTTGATCTCCAGGTCAATGCAATGCCCCGGAACGGCTTCCATTTGCCAGGCCTACCAACCTATTTGATGCATCTGAGTTTCCCGTTGGGACACATCTGAAGTATGAATGCCGCCCTGGTTATTATGGAAGACCGTTTTCTATCATCTGCCTAAAAAACTCAGTCTGGACAAGTGCTAAGGAGAAGTGCACACGTAAGTAACTCTGGAGTGGGAACCCCTCTGTTAGTCAAACATCTGTAAGATCTGATTCAATTTGTTCAAATTTTGTGACTGAGTTGCATATGACAATTAGTTTGCCAAGGTGCAAAGTATATAAGAGAATTATTCTTATAGATCATACCTTGTTACTGCTTTGAGTTCCTGGAGCCTTCATTACAAGTTTATTTCCTGAGAAACAGCCATCACAGGACATGATTGAGGGAAAATCCCCATTCACTGGGGGTCTCCCATTTACATGACTAAAATTAAGTAATGAATGGCTTGGGACAAGAAAGAGAAGTGGACTAAATAACTAAAAGATGTGATAATCTTGGGCTTTGAGATCTTCGGATTATACCAGTTGAATTGAATTACAGATAATAACAAAGTTTACATTTTTCTGGGAGGCATAATATGGGAATGAAACAGATCTGAAAGGGAAGTTTTTCATGAAAGGGAGCTGATCCCAAGGTAGTCTAGTGAGTTTCCTCAAGGTAGCAAAATCTGTGGAACCATCAGAACTGCATGTGTTCAGTAAGCTACAAGCAGGTTGAGACTTTATGTACTAAAAAAAATTTTCAGTTTACTCTACTTGGCTCCAAAATTCTGTTTCTTTCCTGTAGGTAAATCATGTCGTAATCCTAAAGATCCTGTGAATGGCATGGTTCATGTGATCAAAGACATCCAGTTCGGATCCCAAATTAATTATTCTTGTACTAAAGGGTGAGTCGGCATCTCTTGAACCAACATCTCTGGTTCTAGAATTCTAACACAGTCACGCTACCTTCTAGTCACATCTCAGAAAGGACAAGTAAACTATTAGCATCTGCTCTTCAAAGGCTTCAACACAGGCGTTTAGCTCCTGACTGAAATGAGCAAATGTATGACAAGATCGGGGGAAAATCATCTGTATCCTTGCTGGAAACCAAGGCTGTGCAAATATGAAAAGTGTGGCATTCATTAGGTGGGAAGGACGAAAATGGGGGAAGAGTATAGTCAAAGCACACAAACAGCCTTAACCCAGAGTAGACATTGCTGGGAAAAAAGGAAGGCCATTGAGTAGCAGTGTGAGAGAAATCTTAATGGTCATAGCATAAGTAGTTTGCTAGGGCTGCTGTGACAGAGTACTCCAAAATGGGTGGCTTAATACCAATGAAGTTTTTGGAGTTCTGTTCCGGAGACTGAAAGTGCAAAATCAAAGTGTTAGCAGAGCCATGCTCCCTCTAAAACCTGTAAGGATGGATCCTTCTTTGCTTCTTCCAGCTTCTGGAGCCCCAGGCCTTCCTTGGTGTGTAGCAGCAGAACCCCAGTTTCTGTCTCTGTCCTCACATGACTGGCTTCCCTCTGGATCTATGTCCTCACATGCTGTTCTCCTGTCTGTGTATGTCTGTCCAAAGTTCTCTCTTTTAATAAGGACACCAGTCATATTGGATTAGCGCCCACACTAACAACTTCATCTTAACTGGATTGCCTCTCCAAAGACCATATTTCCAAATAAGATCACATTAATAAGCACTGCAGATTAAGACATCAATATATTTCGGGGGTGAGGGGGATACAATTTTCATTCATTGCTGGTAGGAATGCAAAATGGTACCATGACTTGGAGAGAGAATTTGGCAGTTTTTTTTAATAAAACTAAACATACTCTTACCATATTATCCAGCAGTTATCCTTTTTGGTATTTATCCAAAGGAATTGAAAACTCATGTTCACACACACACACAAAAAAAAATCTGCACACAGATGTTTATAACAGCTTTATTCATAATTGCCAAAACTTGGAAGCAATCAAGATGTCATTTAGCAAGGGAATGAATAAACTGTGGTACATCCATACAATAGAATATTATTCAATACCACAAAGGAAATGAACTATCAAGCCATGGAAAGACATAGAGGAACCTTAAATAGTGAATCTTTTTTCACTACCACTAAGTGAAAGAAGCCAACCTGAAAAGGTTACATAACATATGATTCCAAGTATATACTATTCTGGAAAAGGCAAAACTATGGAGACAGTGAAAAGATCAGTGGTTGTCAGGGGTTAGGGAAGAAGCAGGGATGAATAGGCAGAGCACAGAGGATTTTGAGGGTAGTGAAACTACTCTGTATGATGCCATAACAGTAGGCACATGTCATAATAAATTTATCCGAAGTCATATAGTGTACAATACCAAGAGTGTACTCTAATATAAACTATGGACTTGGGGTGATCATGATGTGTCATTGTAAGTTTATCAGTTGCAAAAAGTATGTACCACCCTGGTGAAGAATGTTTATAATAGGGGAGGCTATCCATGTGTAGGGGCAGGGAGTACATAGGAAACCTCTGTATCTTCTGTTCATTATTGCTGTGAACCAAAAACTGAGCTAAAACACAAAGTCTATTTTTTAAAACTGCATAGACATAAATACACAGGCACATGTGCATAAACAGACATGCACACAAATAAGTACAGGTAAAACAGGAAATTTGAACAAAATTTGTGGATTAGAACTATGTCAATATCTTAATGTTGATGTTGCACTATTGCTTTGCAAAATGTTATTATTAGGGGGAAATTAAGTAAAGTGTACCTGGGATCTCTCTATACTATACCCTGCATGTGAATCTGATTATCTCAAAATAAAAAGTTTTTTTTAAGTTCTTACTATATTTCCAAGGGGATGGGCTTCCCCTCAGATCACTACCCCTTTTCGGGGAGCAATAAAGTAATCTTCCTTGGAAAATATAATCCTGCTAAAATTTCTCTGTCTCTGCCTGTATCCGTGATACCTTATGTCCTCCACTTTGGAATGCTGACCCCATTCATTGGAGTTTTCCATGTGGCTACCTTTAAGCTTTGTGCTCAAATAAACTCTATCCTTAAATATATTTTCTGGATCTGATTATTTAAGGTTGAAAATGTGCTAACTGCCGGGTGCAGCGGCTCACACCTGTAATCCCAGCACTTTGGGATGCTGAGGCGGGTGGATCACCTGAGGTCGGGAGTTCAAGACCAGCCTGACCAACATGGAGAAACCCCGTCTCTACTAAAAATACAAAATTAGCCAGGCATGGTGGTGCATGCCTGTAATCCCAGCTACTCTGGAAGCTGAGGCAGGAGAATCACTTGAACCTGGGAGGTGAAGGTTGCAGTGAGCCGAGATTGCGCTATTGCACTCCAGCCTGGGCAAAAAGAGTGAAACTCCGTCTCAAAAAAAAAAAAAAAGAAAGAAAGAAAGAAAGAAAGAAAGAAAAAAAGAAAACGTGTTAACCTAAATAATTTGCAAAATTTGTTTTTTATTCTCCTTTTTTCCTAACCCATCCACCTGGTTCAAGGCACATAGATTAAGAAGGAAAATGGAAATGGGACTAATATCCCAGGCTTCACTATCCCTCTTCGGGCCCTGGGGAGGAGACTCCCAAAAGTCTAGACATGTTTACCCACATGCTGTATGTGGTTTCTGGTAATGAAATGATCATGGCTTTTCCTGAACCATGGCTTAACTTTGTGAATCCACAACTCTCTCTTCCCCAGGAGATCCAAAAAGATAGGGTAGGATGTAAAGGCTTCAATCTGTTCAAATGGATATGAGAGCTTCCCTTACAATAAGTAGCATGGATTTCATCTCTCTGCTTTACTTCCTCATGAACATTCTGAATGAGAGGTGTTCAAACTATTATTTGTTCAATTGCTTAATCTACTTTGAGAGACAAGTTTAATAAATTAAAATATTTTTCTATCTGTTCCCCTTGATCAGTGAACATAAAGTTATATTTTGACTCATATTTAAAATGTTCAGTACTACAGCACTGAACAATAATATGGAAGAAAAAAAATGTCAACTTAAATTTGAACTTGCTTCACCATTCCTATCCCAGCCCCCGTAATTAGAAAATCAAAAAGAACACTTGGAGAAATAACCTCAGTGAGGTCAAAAGCCATAGGAGTCTCCAGGATCCCTTGTTCCTAAGACAAATAGACAGAAGGAGGCGCACATATAGGATTGTAGCCCTTCTTCACTTCATTTGTTCACATACTTCATACTTGTGTGTATGTCTGTTGGCAATGCAATCGAAAATGATTTCATTTTTGGTGGTATACTAGAAGGCATTAAAAAACAAAATGAGGCCGGGTGTGGTGGCTGTAATCCCAGCACTTTGGGAGGCTGAGGTGGGCGGATTACTTGAAGTCAGGAATTTAAGACCAACCTGGTCAATGTGGTGAAGCCCATCTCTACTAAAAATGCAAAAATCAGCCAAGTGTGGTGGCAGGCACCTGTAGTCCCAGCTGCTCAGGAGGCTGAGGCAGGAGAATCTCTTGAATCCAGGAGGTGGAGGTTGCAGTGAGCTGAGATTGCACCATTGCACTCCAGCCTTGGCGACAAGAGTGAAAATCTGTCTCAAAAAAAATAACAACAACAACAACAACAACAAAATGATATTGAAGTCATTAATAAGTACATCATAAATCACTACTATAATGTACAGTGCATCAAGTGTCTTCAGAAGCACCCACTGTTGTCTCACTATTTGTTTGATCTCCATTTGGCACTGTTTTGTTGTTTGAATAAAGCTTTATATTGCCAGGTTTTCTTACATACTCATAAAGCAAAGTTCTCCGCTAAACCAATAACCATGACTGTTATTTGATACTGCTTCATTCCTTCGTGTATAGTACTATCAAGTTTAACCCTACCCTCACTATGACTAGTTTCACCCAACTATCTATCACAACAGAGTCTAAGGTGAAGTAAAATAAATGTCATAAATTATTCCACATTTATGGCACACTTTGAACAGTTTGAGATATACTAATTGAGAATTGCTGACTTTAATATTTTAAGTATAAAATGAGTGTTCAATTCTTTTTGGTCAGCCTGGATTTCCTTTGCTTCTAGTTATGAATCCTCTTCCTCCCTTCCTTCCTCCCTCCCTTCCTTCCTTCCTTCCTTCCTTCCTTCCTTCCTTCCTTCTTTCCTTCCTTCCTCTTTCTTTCTTTCTTTCCTTCTTTCTTTTCTCTCTTTCTTTCTTTCCTTTCTTTCTCTTTCTCTTTCCTTCTCTCTTTCCTTCTTTCTTTCCTTCCTTCCTCCCTCCCTCCCTCCTTTCTTTCTTTCTTCCTTCCTTTCTTTCTTTCTTTCTTTCCTTCTTTCTTTCCTTCCTTCTTTCTTTCTTTCCTTTTCTCTTTTTTTTTTTTTTTGAGACAAGGTCTTGCTTTTTTGCCCAGACTGGAGTGCAGTGGCATGATCAGCGCTCACTGCAGCCTCAACCTCCCCAGCTCAAGCAGTCTTCCTGCCTCAGTCTCCTGAGTAGCTAGGACTGCAGGAATGTGCCACCATGCCTGGATTTTTTATAAATTTTTTGTAGAAACAGTGCCTCACTGTGTTGCCCAGGCTGGTCTTGAACTCCTGAGCTCAAACAATCCTCCTGCCTCAGCCTCCCAAAATTACAGGGGTGAGCCACTGTGAATGGCCTATTTTGGCCTTCTTTGATGAATCTTGTTGATAAAAGCCCATCCATGCATCCATACATTCACACTTTTAAGGCAAAGAAATACATGCAACATGACTATATACACACACATATACATGTATATATATGACAGCTTCCCTGCACTCAAGAAGTTTGTGTTATCTTTCAAAAAATGAAATTTGTAGGAAAAACTGTAATTCATCTTAGATTTGCATAAAAAGTGTCATAAGGTAATAAAGAAGAGAAAGCTCATCCAATTGAGAAGGTAAGAAAAAGAAAGTCCAAAAGTCCCAAGAAGAATGTGAAACTTGGGAAGGTAATAGATAGTCCTTTGACAAGTGGAAAACGTCCCTCTGAATTCTGTAACAGTGTAATCTCTGGAAGTAGTAACTTAATTGGATAGTTGACCTGTGTCTTTGGAACCTAATCTTCCTTATTTTTTGCCTCTAGACACCGACTCATTGGTTCCTCTTCGGCCACATGCATCATCTCAGGCGATACTGTCATTTGGGATAATGAAACACCTATTTGTGAGAGTGAGTTGAAATATCCCTTCCTATTTCTTTTACGGATACATTCTAATTTTTCTCTGGAATAATAAAAATCTTAACCGAATTCCTTCTGTGCAATCTGTCCTTCACATGGCTGAAGACAGTGGTAATGTTCTCGAATATTCCTACAGGGTTCCTGGCAACTCTTAAGTTCTTCCTTATCCTGGGATGTGTCTTTGCTAATTCTGGGGGCTTAAATACATAAAATCCTTCAAACTTGATTTTACTTCAATAAACTTGAAATTATGGTGGTTCTACCACCTCCAGTATAATAATCATCCTGCTTGGCAAATCAGTAAAGATTTTTAAAATTTATGCTCTTCAAGGTTAGTGAAGCTGTGAAGAACCTGGACTCTCACATATCACGAGATCAACACATCCTCTCGAAAGGCACCATGCACTATTAATCTCAGAAATGGGCATATATTTTAACCTACTTCTTAGAAGTTATACTTACGAAATAATCACACACTTTTTAAAGCAGTTTGGTATAAACTTTTCATTGCAGCATCATTTATATTAGTCAAAATGTTAAAGCAACCTAAATATTTTAAACTATGAAATAATCTACTAGGAGGAAAAAGATGTGTTCAAATGACCACTATAAAGAATTCCCAAAGAAACATAAAATAGCTATGCAGAATGGAAAAAAGTATATCCATACACTGGCATGGTATTCAGCCATAAAAAATGATAGCATAAAGAAGCACTTAATGACTAGAAAGAGATATGCTTTATGTGGAAAAGGAATCAGATGAATGGCATATATGGCAAGATCTCATTTTATTAAAAAGTAATATACCTATGTAGTGAGGGCCAGGCTGAGGCTGAGAGAAACACAGTGTATAACATCTTTGTCTTACTGTTCTCTTTGGCTAACTTGGGGACTTTTCTTCTTTTCTTCTTGGCATTTAAAAATGTTCCTTTTACTAGAAAGTTTATGAGCTTCAGAATCTAAATTTACAAATGACATTGGTCACACATTTATTGCTGTTATCCACTTTAAGAAACAATTTTGTTATTTTGTAAAACAAATTGGGAAACCTTTCATCTTATTTGAAATCTATAATAAGATGACATGGAATTGGAATAGAAATTTTCTTGGAAATATGAAAAAAATTAGCAAAATAGAGAAAACAAAAATATAATAATATATTTTAATATAACCTATACCTATATCTATGTTTTTATCTCTATTTCTAGTTCTGTAAACTCTCTATATCCAAATCCTGGTAAATGACTTCAGGTCTTCTTGGAGAAGGCTAGGGGAAGATTTACAATACATGCTTTTGACAGTGTAGCAGGTGCTTCCTCAAAAGGATCCAGTCTCCCATCCATTCGTGCTGCTCTGGGTCTATAAACTGTTTAAGTCTAGGAATTGTTGATGAACAATGAACTTCTTTTGCAATAATTCAAGTCAGACTCTTATTCACTTGACCTAAATCTCTTCCCCTTATACACATCAAGGAATACTTTAGTCGGCTATCCATCTACTTCAGTTTTAGAGACTCCATGATCAATTAGCCCAGTAACAATATTCTCTTCAGTCAAATCATTCTGATTGCTGTTTCAGCTCTAATATCCATCACAAGAACCACCATTGTCTCTGGCAATTAAGTGCTGCCACTTGGACTCTGCCAGCCTGAGGTCCTTTGGTCCCCAAGTGAATTCAGAGAACCCAGTTCAATGGTAACACTTCCCATTGTCGTTCCTGCCCTACAGAGAATGAGCCATCACAGAGGATGCTGAAACTCCCCATGTGAATGTATTTCTCAAGCCTCTGGTGAAAGGTCTATCTTCTGAACCCTCCACTCCTGCACTGTGCCTCACCAGCTCTATCCAAGGATGACCTTCAGAGTGAAATTGCTGTTGCTTAACTTCTGCCTCTCAAATATCGGCTAATTTCTCATGCTGTAACCCTAGTCCAGAACCATACAGAGAAACTAAGTCTGGAAAACTTAATTCCAAATTGGCCTGGTTGACGCTATACAAAACCCCCAGATAATTATAATTTTATTTAACTCTTTGTCTTCTTTTTTTCTTTCCCTCCCTCCCTCCCTCCCTCCCTCCCTTCCTTCCTTCCTTCCTTCCTTCCTTCCTTCCTTCCTTCCTTCCTTCCTTCCTTCCTCCCCTCCTTCCTTATTTCCTTATTTTCTTTCTTCTTTATCACACTGGCTAGGACCACCAGTATAACATTGAACATTGGTACCAATAGATGCCATCCTTGTCTTGTATCCACATCTCAAAGTTAAAGTTTAAAACATTTCACCATTAAGCTGGTGTCTACTGTAGGCTTTTTGTAGATAACCATTTTTGAAATAAGGAAATTCTCTTATATTCTTCATTGTTAAAAAAAATTTGGTATTTGAATCATGTTGAAGTTTATCAAACACTTTAGTTTCATATATTGATGTAACCATATCTGCTTCTCTTCTACTGTTAATGTAACAAATTGTTTTGAGTACATTTTCCAAAGGCAAATGATTTTGAATTTCAATTTTACATTCTTAAAATAAATCATCTCGGTCATAATATTTAATCATTTTTATATATGGCAAATATGCTTTTATGATACATTTTAGATGTGTCTATTAAAATATAATTCATGTATCATAAAAGTTCCCTTTTTAAATTATACCACTTAGTGGTGTTTAGTACATTCACAAAGTTGTGTGTTACGGTCCGAACGTTTGAGTCCACCCCAAATCCATATGTTGAAATCCTTACCCCTAAGGTGATGATATTAGGAAGTGAGGCCTTTCAAAGATGAATAAGTTGTGAGAGCAGAGCCGTCACAAATGGGATTAGCGTCCTAATAAAAGAGGCCCAGAAGAACTCCTTTTGCCCTCCCACCATGGGAGGAGATGCTGAATCTGCCAGTGTTGGTCTTGAACTCCCCAGCCTCCAAAACTATGAGAAATAAGTTTCTACTGTGTATAAGCTAACCAGTTTACAGTGTTTTGTTATAGCAGCCCAAATAGACTAAGACATTGGGCAACCAACACTGCTAATTAATTCCAGAACACTTTCATCATCCCATTCCTAACATATTTGAGAGATTAGACTATAATTTTCTTTCTTGTAACATCCTTAATAAGATTTTGATATCAAACTTATGACAGTCTTATAAAGTCAGCTGGTAGTGTTTCATATATTTGTTTCCTAGTAAGGGTTTATATAAGATTGGTATTATTTCTTCTTTAAAAAGAATTCACCAGAAAAGCCATATGGCCTGGAGTTTACTTTGTTGGGAGGTCTTTTTTTTTCCCCCAACTATTTTCCTGTACCATGTAGACTTTTTGCTGAAGTATAACATATATATATATAGTAAAGTGCACACATCTTAATTATGCAGTTCAATGGATTTTTACAAAGTAAACGCATCCATGTAAAAGGCACTCAGATTAAGATATAGAACACTATCGGCAGCCCAGAAGCCTTCTCGATGCCCTTTCCCAGCTATCTTCCCAAAATAACCAGTATTCTCATTTATAACACTGATAGTTTTGCCGCTTCCTAAATTTTATGTTAAAGGAATCAAAAAATAGGTACTCTTTTGTGTCCAGCTTCATCTCAATGTTATATTTGGAAGAGTCATTTTTGTTTTTGCATGAAGGATTGTTGGGTCTTCTTTATGATTATGTTGTATGTCATCGATGATCCTGAGTACCTTTTCATATGTTTCTGAAGTGCCTATTCCAAACTTTTGCCTATTATTTACTAGTTTGTCTACTGTTTTATTGTTTTGTAGAAGTTCTTAAATATTCTCATGTTTTCTAATAAATGTAACACAAATATTGTCTTTCAGGCTATGGCTTTTCTTTTTTCCTTCTTAATGATGTTTTTTGGTTACGAAAGCTCTACATTTTAATAATATTCAATTTATGAGTCTTTTTTTTTCCCAGTTACTGCTTTTTCTATTCTACTTGAGCAGTTGGGCCAAGTGAGGTGGCTCATATCTATAATCACAGCATTTTGGGAGGCCAAGGCAGGAGGATTGCTTGAAGCCAGGAGTTCAAGACCAGCTTGGGCAGCAAATTGAGACCCTGTCTCTACAAAATAAATAAATAAATAAATTTAGCTAGACTCAGTGGCACATGCCTATAGTCCCAGCTTCTTGGGAGGCTGAGGTGGGAGGATCCCTTGAGCACAGGGGTTCAAGGCTTCAGTGAGTTATGATGGTGCCACTGCACTACAGCCCAGGTGACAAAGCCCTGTTTCTTATAGATAGGCAATTGATCTACTATCATTTATTAAAAAGACTATTCCTTGCATACTACAATGCAATACCACCATGACCATAAGTCAGGTGACCTTATATGTGGCTCTCATTCCAGAGAGGTTCTGTTTCATTGGTTTATTTGCCATACATTAGTTTATCTGCCATATTATAATGGCAAATAAACTATAGTCCTGCATTAAAATTTTAATTACTATCACATTACATTAAGATTTGATATCTGGTGGCATATATCTTCTAACTATGTGCATCTTCAAGATTTACTTGGTGATTCTTGGCCCTTTGCATTACCATATAAAATTTAGAATCAACTTGTCAATTTCCACATAAAGAATCCTACTTGAATTTGTAATAAGTTTCTGTTGACTCAGTAGATCAATTTGTGGACAAGTAATAAATTTACAGTTTTGAAGTTCAAATTTATGAATATGATATATCCTCCCATTTTGAAGTCTTCTTTAATTTCTTTTAATAATAATTGTTAATTTACATTATAGTCATGTACATATTTCATTATCTTTATTTTTACATCTTATTTTTAAAATTTCATTCTCTAATTATTTACTCTTAGATATGCACCTGTTTCATCTCAGCTCCAGCAATTTTGTTAAATTTACTTATAAATTGAATAGTTTACCTGTAGATTCTTTTGAATTTGCTGTGTAATTATGTCATCTGTGAATCTGACAAAGTTTTTACATTTTTTCCTTTCTTATGTCTTTTGTTTATTTCTCTTGCTTTATTGCATTCACTAGAACCTCCAGTACAATATTGAATAGAAGAGATGATACAAGGCTACAAGGTTTTTAATAGTCATCATAAATCATGATGTATGCTGTAGTTTTTGCATGATATCCTTTATTAGATTAAGGAAACTCCCCTTTATTTCTAATTACTAAAAGATTTATAAATGTTTGTTCTAATTGATCACTATGCATGTATTGAGATTATCATGTTTCTTTTTCACTCTGTTAATGTAATATATTACACTGATTGATGTTTAAAAGACAAACACTGAATTCCTAGAATAAACGTATGTCGTTTGTGATGTGTTATAAATGATTATCCTATGTATGGGGAGTATGCGTGTGTGTGTGTGTGCAGGATTGCTCATATTTTTATTGTAACATTGTAACATTGATTTAATGTTTAAAATCAGTCAAGGTAAACCTCACTTTGATCATTGTATCATCCTTTGGAAATATTACTGGATTCAGTTTCATATTTTGTTTAGAAAATTTGCATTTATGTTCTCAAGAGATCTTGGATTATAATTTGCTTTTATTTTAATATCCTTATCAGGTTTGGGCATCAAGATTATGTTGGCCTCGCAAAATGTGTTAAAAATTATTTATTTTTTCTAGTCTCTGGAATAATTTGTGTAACATTAACATTATTTTTCCTTATATGTTTGGAAGAAGTCAGCAGTGAAACAATCCGGACCTGAGGGTTTGTTGTTGCTGTTGTTGTCAGGATTTAATTTCTTTAATAGCTATAAAACTATTTATTATGTTATATCTTATTGAATTCATTTGGGTAAGTTATATTTTTCAAGGAATTTACTCATTTTATTTAGATTTCCTAAGTTATCAGCATAATGCTGTTTATTATATCCTCATATTAGCCTTTGGATGCCTGTAAGTTCTGTAGTGATACCCTTATGCTCATTAATTTCTGATATTGGTAATATCTTTTGCTTCTTTTTCCTTGATTAGTTTTACTGGGGCTTTATCAATTTTACTAAGCTTTTCAGAAAAACAACTTTTAACTTTCTTGTTTTCTCTTTAGTGTATGACTATTTTCTCTTTTATTGATTTCTGCTTTAAGCTTTGGGTACTACTCCATTCCTAAATTCTTGACACTAATTAATTTGTTTCCATCCTTTATTTTTCTAATATGTACATTTAACCTATAAATTTTTCCCTAAAACTGTTGTATTTATTTCCCACAATCTTTATATTTTTATTATCGTTGTACATAAAAGCTTTCTAATTTCCCTTTTAATATCTCCTCTGACCCATAGGCTATTTAGAAGGGCATTGCTTAATTTCTAAATATTTAAAGATCTTCTAGTTACCATTCTTTCATTAACTTAATCATTTGAGACCTCTTTAGATGTGTTTTATAACCCAGAATATGGACGACTTTGGTAAAATGTTACGTATGCACTTGAAACCAATGTAGTTATTTTGCTTCACTTTCTAGAAATGTCATTTAGGAAAATGTGGTTTAGAACAGTCTTTTTGCCCTCCACTTGTTCTCTCAGTTACCAAGAGGCATGTGTAAAATATCTGTATTAGTTTCCCAGGCCTGCTGTAACAAATTACCACAAACTTGGTGGCTTCAAAGAAGAGAAATTTAGTCCCTTAAGGTTTGGAGGCCAGAAATCCAGTTAAGATGTCAATAGGATTGGTTCCATCTGCAAGCTGGTTTGTGCCTCTCTCCAGACTTCCTTCCGGTGGCTGCTGGCAATCTTCGATGTTCTTTGGCTCATAGATGCATCATTTCCTTCTCGGCCTCCATCTTCTCGTCACCTTCTCCTCTGTGTGTTTCCTTTGCTCTTCTGTCTCCTGTAAAGACACTGGGCATGGATTTAGAGGCCACCCTGGCAATCCAGGATGGTCACAACTCAAGATCATTAACTTGATTGTATCTACAAAGACTCTCCAAACTGGGTCACATTCACTGGTTTCAGAGATTAGGACACAGATATTTTTTAAGGAGGACAGTGGTTATTCAACCCATTACAATCCCAAACTATGACTATGAATTTGCCTGTCTTTCCTCTTTGTTCTAGCAATCTTTACTTTATGTATTTTAAACATGTTATTAAATGCATGAAATTTTTGGTTTATTCTTTCTGCTGAATTGACTATTTTATCATAATGAAATGTCTCTCTTTACCTCTCATAATACTTCTTGCCTTAAAATCTACTTCGTACATTAACACAGCTACATAAACTTTTTTTCTTGTTTTCATATTATGTGTGTTTTAAATCTTTTACTTTCAGCCCTTCTTTGTCTCATATTTAAAACTTCTCTCTTATAAACATCATATAGTAAGGTTTTGTTGTTTTATTCAATCTTTCTTAGTTGTTCATTGGTGTGTTTGGAACATTTAAATTTAATAATAAAAATTTAAAATAAATAAATAATTTAATCTAGTTACTGATAAGTCTAACTCTTGATTATTTGTTTTCTATTTATTTCATGTGTTTGTTCCTTTATTCCTCATTTCTCACATTTTTTAATTTATCCAGTATTTTTATTATTCTATTTTCCCCAGTAGCTTTTAAGTTATTCTTAAATGACTACTCTAGAGACAGACATCCTTGATTTACTATAGTCTACTAAAATTGTGCTTTTGCCACTCTCCAAACAATGTAAGTACCCAAACTATTAATATTTAATTCCATTTGTCTTCCCCCTCTTTTTGTATTGTTGTCATACATTTTGCAAAAAGAAAAGCTTCAGCTGAATTAAATTTAAAAGAGTTTAATTGAGCAATGAACGATTAGCAAATCAGGCAGCCTCCTGAGCCAGAGTAGGCCAGAAACTCCAGTCCAGCTGCATGGTAGAAGAGGATTTATGAACAGAAAAAGGAAAGTGATGTACAGAAAACAGAAGTGAGGTACAGAAACAGCTGGATTGGTTATAGCTCAGTGTTTGCCTTATTTGAAGACAGTTCAAACAGTTGGCCACATTTGATTGGCCAAAACTTGGTGATTGGCATAAGAGTAGTCTACAGTCTGTTTACATCTTCACTTATTATAGTTCGCAGTGTACAGAGAAACCTTGAGGCTGAGCTTAAACTATGTAAGGCTTTAGGCTACACTTGATTTAACAAATTACATATATTCTATATTTCAAAGACACTATATTTCAAAATAAATAAAAACAGTATTTATTTGTATTTACACCGTAGTGAATTCTTGAATTTTTATGTTACTTCAGCATCCATTTAGAATATGTTTAGCTTTCTCATGCCAGAAGCAGAGCTTAGTTACCCTTATTGCCCTGTCGAGTTCTGTACCTCCTCCCAATTTTCAACGTGGTAGAGCCAGATATCTGCCTTATAAAACTGCCTCCTGGTGACCACCTCTCTATGGGACAGCTAGATAAAACCTACTTGACTAGCATCCCTGACCTCTGTGCCCTGCATGGACTTCGCAGATATGCTGCCGTGACCACCTCTCAGTCGCAGCATGCCTTCCTGGAACATGTGCCTGCTTTCTCTAAACTCACCAGTTAGAACTCCGCATGGGAGATGCCTGCTGGGTCATACTCTGGTCCCCAATAAAGGCGTTGGCCGATGGGACCCCTTCTCTCTCTCTCTCTCCATTCCTCACAGACCAAGCTTTGTATGATCTTCAGGCGTGCCGTGTACCCCCAGCCTGTAATAAAATCTTTACTTGCATCTTGTGTTTCTTCTAATCATTGAAGAGGTTTTCTCTATCATAAGGATTCTAAATGAAAACATACCCATATATGAGCTCTTTCTGGTGTGTTTCCTTCTTATTGCAATTCTATCAATTCTGTATGAAACTATTTTCCTTCAGCCTGAAAAAGTCTCTGGCATTTTTGTATTGTAGATCTTTTGACAACAAATTCTTTAAACATTTTTCTAATTGTGGTTCCTTTGAAGGTTATCGTCCATGTTTCCTGGTTTCTTTTAAAATGGATTACACTTTAAAATAGATTTTTTACAATATTACTGTGTTGTGTCTAGGTAAGAATTTCTTTGTATTGCTTGGGTTTGCATAGTTGGTTTTTTTTTTTTTTTTTTTTTTGACAGAATTCTCTCTTATCACCTGGGTTGGAGTGCAGTGGTGTGATATCTCGGCTCACTAGGTTCAGCCTCCTGGGTTCAAGTTATCAACCCACCTCAGCCTCCCAAGTAGCTGCGACTACAGGCCTGTGCCTCCATGCCTGGCTAATTTTAATACTTTTAGTAGAGATGGAGTTTCACCATTTTGACCAGGCTGGTCTCGAACTCCTGACAGGAGGTGATCTGCCCACCTCGGTCTCCCAGACTACTGGGATTACAGGCGTGAGCCACCACGTCAGGCCTGTATAGCCTTCTGGATCTGTAATTTAATGATGTCTTGCATCAGTCTTGGAGAATTCTCAGTTATTACTTCTTCAAATGTTGTTTATGCTCTGTTATCTCTCTCTTCTCATTGAGGGGCTTCAGTTAAACATGTTAGGCTTTATTCTTCTATGTAGTTAGTCTGTATTTTTTAATCTTTTTATTTATTGGTGCTTTGTTCTGAGTATTTTCTTCTGTTCTAGCTTCCAGTTCATTGATTTTCTTTCAGATTCTAATCTGCTATTAATCTCACACAAATTCTTAATTTCAGCAATCATATTTTACTTTTAGAATTCTAGAGTTTTTTTATTTTCCAAATCTGCCCTCTTCCTTTTTTTTTTTTTTTTTTTTTTTTTTGAGACAGGGTCTCATTTTGTTGCCCAGGTTGGAGCACAGTGGCATAATCACAGCTCACTGAAGCCTCAACCTTCACAGGCTCAAGCAATTCTCCCACCTCAGCCACTTGAGTAGCTGAGAATGCAGGTGTGCACCACCACACCTGCACACCCGGCTAATTTTTATTTTTATTTTTATTTTTTTGAGATGGGGTTTTGCCAAGTTGCCCAGGCTGGCCTCGAACTCGAGCTCAAGCGATCCACTCTCCTCAGCCTCCCAAACTGTTAGGATCACAGGCGTGAACCACCACACCCCACCCTGTTCTTTTTAATAGTTTCTAGTTCTTGCAAGTTTCAATTATACCCTTCAACAGGTCTGTAGTTCTAATGGGTCAGTTTCTGTCATCAGTAATTGTGTGTGTTATTTTATCTCTCCAAGTATCTGGTTATCTTTGTGTATCAGGAATTATATTTGAAAATGTGTCTGTAGAAATAATGTCAAGGCCTTAGATAACCCATCTTCTTTCAGATAGAATTTTTGTCTTGTTTCTGCAGGCATCTGGGGACATTAGCAATCCGGGACCACTCTAATTCAGTCTCAGGAACTGTGATTTTCTGGGGCCAGCCACAGTACCAGTACTTGAAGTACTAGTTCCAGTCTCTGAGACAGCAGATTTATTTTCAGTTAACCCTGATTACCACGGCCTAGTTCTTGTGGCCTCAGAACACATCAGAAGGTATTACCAGGCTTTCCATTAGGGGCAGGCCCTGGACTTCCATTGTTGTCCCTTAACTTCATGAGACAATCAAAAGTCTGTTCAGTCTCTCAGTTGCCCACTCCTGATACAGCTACCCATTCCCAAACAATAAGCAGCCCAGTTGCCAAGCCCAAATACCCAGCTCTCAACTGGATTTTCATCTTCTCCTAGACCATGGCCCAGGAATGCTTTACTAGTTTGTAAGCTTTCTGATGCCTTCACACATAAATTTTTTGCTTTTTCAGTATTTCTAGCCTTTTTTGAGGGTGGATAGTTGGAGCAATATTTTATTTGAATTACTATTACTAGAAGCAGAGCCTGAAAAATTTTTATTTTTAATTTTAATTAATTCATTCATGTCCAAATTTATCTGATTAAATTCACTCATTTTTAATTCCAAGTTTTTTGGGATTTGGGTTGAAGTAATTTTGTTCTAGTTTATAGCAATACAGTATACTATGTACTATTGCTACATTTTTAAATGTATTTAGGGGTTTTGGTGGACCAATATATGATCACTTTTACACAGATATCACCTTATGATATCAAACTTAGATTTGATGAAATGAGTTGGTAAACTTCATATCTTTTATATGCTGTGAAACCTTGAAATTACATTTGGAAGTATCTTTATGAATGAATTTTGGCAATTTGTATTTCCATTTATATCATTTAGATTTTCAAAATATTTAACCCCCGGTAATCTACAGTTTTATAAATGGTCTCATATATATAAAAATATGTTTAAATTCTTTTTCCTACTGTGTATATTTGTGTTTTCTCTCATCCCTTATAATTTATCTTTCAGCAAATGTTTTTGTATTTTATTTTTCTAAAAAAGCTAACCTCAGTTAATAACAAAAATGGAAATTAAGAAAGCAAATGGGAAAGAACAGGAGAAAACTGTATAAACTCTATAACACCATGATCGATCAAAGAGCTATTTAAAATGAAAAGAATGTGGATCGAGTGAATACATGCATGCAAATACTATAGCAAATCATATAAGTAAGAAAGGCAGGACACTGAAGTTACAACTTTATAAAAATGTAACCTTCTATTAGCAAAGATTAAAAGCAAATAATGAACGTAAAAATAGCTAAAGTTTAGTTACTCATGAGATGCTTGTCATTCATTATTTAAACTGACAGTTATTTAACTTTCTCTTCCTTTCCCCAGAAATTTCTTGTGGACTACCACCCACCATAGACAACGGAGATTTCTTTAGTGCCAACAAAGAGTATTTTCACTATGGATCTGTGGTGACCTATCACTGCAATCTTGGAAGCGGAGGGAGAGAGGTGTTTGAGCTCGTGGGTGAGCCCTCCATATACTGCACCAGCAATGAAGATCAAGTGGGCATCTGGAGTGGCCCGGCCCCTCAGTGCATTATACCTAACAAATGCACGCCTCCAAATGTGGAAAATGGAATATTGGTATCTGTCAACAGAAGCTTATTTTCCTTAAATGAAGTTGTGGAGTTTAG